>NC_057804.1:473868726-474114862 GCF_018294505.1 Triticum aestivum
ATAATTCCCATTTGGATTCAATATTATTCAGCATATAAGAACCAACACAGGAAGTATCGAGCAGGTTGCGATCATTGAGAGAAAGCCGAGCATAAATTTTTTGAATAATCATTTCTCTGGAGAGCTCGTGATTGGGGCATGAATATAACATTGACTTAAGCCTCCCCCAAGCTTCAGCGATGCTTTCTCCTTCGTGAGGGCGGAAATTATATATGTAATTACGATCACGATGAACAAGATGCATATGATAGAACTTCTGGTGAAATTCCAACTTCAATCGTTTATAATTCCAAGATCTCGTATCATCACATAGCCTATACCATATCAATGCATCTCCCTTCAAAGATAAAGGGAAGACCTTCCATTTGACAACATCATCGGGAATACCTGCAAGCTTAAATAATCCACAAACTTCTTCCACAAAGATAAGGTGTAAGTCGGGATGCAATGTTCCGTCTCCTGCAAATGGAAGCTAGCAGTTTCTCTATCATACCCAAAGGAATCTCAAAGTAAATATTTTCAAAAAGTTTAGTAGGTTGAGGAGCAACTCTTTGCTCTTCTGGTCGGGGTGAAGATACCCCGAACAAGCCCCTCAAAGGATTAGTTTCCATAGTGACAAGTAATAAAAAAATTCAGCACACTATATCAATGTTTCCTTACCAAGTTCCGCTCACCAAAAGTGCTACACTCCCCGGCAACGGCGCCAGAAAAGATTCTTGATGACCCACAAGTGTAGGGGATCTATCGTAGTCCTTTCGATAAGTAAGAGTGTCGAACCCAACGAGGAGCAGAAGGAAATGATAAGCGGTTTTCAGTAAGGTTTTCTCTGCAAGCATTGAAATTGTAGGTAATAGATAGTTTTGTGATAAGATAAATTGTAACGAGTAACAAGTAATGAAAGTAAATAAAGTTCAGCAAGGTGGCCCAATCCTTTTTGTAGCAAAGGATAAGCCTGGAAAATTTCTTATAATGAAAAAGGAGCTCCCGAGGACACATGAGAATTATCGTCAAGCTAGTTTTCATCACGCTCATATGATTCGCGTTCGGTACTTTGATAATTTGATATGTGGGTGGACCGGTGGTTGGGTACTGCCATTACTTGGACAAGCATCCCACTTATGATTAACCCCTATTGCAAGCATCCACAACTACAAAATAAGTATTAAGGTAAACCTAACCACAGCATTAAACATATGGATCCAAATCAGCCCCTTAGGAAGCAACGCATAAACTAGGGTTTAAGCTTCTGTCACTCTAGCAACCCATCATCTACTTATTACTTCCCAATGCCTTCCTCTAGGCCCAAATAATGGTGAAGTGTCATGTAGTCGATGTTCACATAACACCACTAGAGGAAAAGACAACATACATCTCATCAAAATATCGAACAAATACCAAATTCACATGACTACTAATAGCAAGACTTCACCCATGTCCTCAGGAACAAACGTAACTACTCACAAAGCATATTCATGTTCATAATCAGAGGAGTAATAATATGCATTAAGGATCTGAACATATGATCTTCCACCAAGTAAACAAATCAGCATCAACTACAAGGAGTAATCAACACTACTAGCAACCCACAGGTACCAATTTGTGGTTTGGATACAAGATTGGATACAAGAGATGAACTAGGGTTTTGACAGGAGATGGTGCCGGTGAAGATGTTGATGGAGATTGATCCCCTCCCGATGAGCGGATCATTGGTGATGACGATGGTGAAGATTTCCCCCTCCCGGAGGGAAGTGTCCCCGGCAGAACAGCTCCCCTGGAGCCCTAGATTGGTTCCGCCAAGGTTCCGCCTTGTGGCGGCGGAGTTTCGTCCCGTAAGCTTGCCCACGATTTTTTCCAGGGGTAAAAGCTTTCATATAGCACAAGATGGACACCGAAGGGCCACCAGGGGGCCCAGGAGACAGGGTGCGCGCCCACTAGGGGTGGGCGCGCCCCCCACCCTCCTAGGCAGGGTGTGGTCCCCCTGAAGTGTTTCTTCCGCTGAATAATTCTTATTAATTCCAAAAATAAGTTTCGTGGAGTTTTAGTATTTTTGGAGCAGTGCAGAATAGGTTTCCAATGTTTGCTCCTTTTCCAGCCAAAATTCCATCTGCCAGCATTCCCCCTCTTCATGAAACCTTGTAAAATAAGAGAGAATAGCCATAAGTATTGAGATACAATGTGTAATATCAGCCCATAATGCAATAAATATTGATATAAAAGCATGATGCAAAATGGACGTATCACGCACACCATGCCCGAGCTGAAGCCCAGGGCGCCCTCCAGGAAATCTAGGCGGCCAAGAAGATCGCGGCGGGTAAGGCTTTTATTATGTAGAGCAGATATGTGAAGGAAAGGTTCCTCTTGCTGACCCGGATTTGGAGTTCTCCAAGGGCGTTTGCGGATCTGCCGTGCAGCGTGTCAGATGCTGTGGAATTCTATCGAGCCGAAGAGGGGAGCTCTACGGAGAAGCTGTTCTGGTCGCAATACCTTGCGCCAGGACATCTAGTGCCCTTTAGCGATCAGCTGAAACAGCTGGTCGAGCTGCATAGGGTGGCCGAAGTAGCCATGAAGGATTTAATATTCCTTCTATGGCCTGCCAAAGCCATTCCCAATAGCTACTTCGGACTCGTTAAGTGGCTTGTTAGTGCCTCCCTCGGCTTGATGCCATCAAGCGATCGGTCTATATCCAAGGCACGTGAATGGCCTTTGCCCGCTGTCGGTGTTCTGGGAACGGGGGTCCCCAGACTTGCCTGCCTGCGGCCTGCGGCGTGGCTCGAGTGGTGGCGCAGCACGACCCATGTTCATCAGCACAAGACTCAAGACCCTCGCGAGGGGCCAAGCCTCGCGGGGCGGATGACACACGACTCCCTCAAGAACAGCGTCGCCAAGCAGGCTCGCGAGGAGGCGGAGAGATCAAAGCAGGGTACCTCGCGAGGTGCTCGTGACGCAAGCCGTGACGATCGAGACCAGGCGGGCGCCAGGCGGGCACCGGCCCATGCAGTGTCCTTGTTTCCTCTTTGGTGCAAAGGGGGCAAGCATAGGCGTGGGGTACCGAGGCATCAGGCAAAGGTTACCATTTCAGTGCAACGAGACCAAGACTAGTAGAGCGGCAGGATGGAGGTCAATGTGGAACCCAAGACAGCGTCATCGCTAGTGCCTTTGGCAGCCGAAGACCAACTTTAGTCAGGATAACTTGTACTAGATTATCCCCTTCAAAATGGCCATTGTTGGTGCCCTTCCCGCTCAATATTTGGGAAGAGGACCAGGGCCTCTATAAATAGGGATAGCCACCACAGTAGAGGGCATCGGACAGAGTGCTCATTAGATCCAGAGGCGATCAAACTCACCCAAGCAGTTCATCGCACCAGCTCAAGAACACCTCTCGCGAGGCTGTTCGTCCTTTGTACTGTTCATCATCAGCCCCTGAGACAATCCACCACACCACACACTGGAGTAGGGTATTACACCACAACGGTGGCCCGGACCAGTATAAATCTTGTGTCCTTCGTGTTGTTCATCGTTTAGTTTAGATTCTTGTGAGGCGATCGGACGTGGAGTGGTAAGGGGAAGATTTTCGCGCGCATCCTAGAGTTCGAACCTTAAGGGTGTGCCGGAACCCAACATCCGACATTTGGCGTGCCAGGTAGGGGTGCGCCGAAATCTCCCCTCTGCCGTCCTGTGTTTCGCCGCTTCACCGCCTCCATGTCCGGCGACTTGACGGCCAACTCTGACCGTTGGGTGGCATGGCCTTCCCATGCCGTGCCGCCTGCCCAAGTTGACCTAAACCCCGCACCTCAGGCAGCCCGCGCCCCGCAGAGCGCTGCGAGGGACGGGCGATGCGGTCAAGCGTCGCCTGCCCTCACTCCGCAGCAGGTACGATCGGCAGCGAGGGCCTCAAGCTACACTGCGGCCACAACACCGCACACCCGACGGGAGCAGGCAAACATGAAGGCCACGCTCATGGTGGCTCGAGAACTGCTGTGGTGCAGACTGCAAGAAAGCAGCCACGACGTGTTGCTGGAGCGCGTCACCGAGCTCCTGGATGTCGCTGCTTTAGGGGCTCCCCCGTTCTGCGTCCAGCTTCCACCGCAGGCCTCGGGTGGATCACGCTGCGGACCAATCCGTGCCCACACGCCCCCGAGCGCACCTCAAGGCTTCATCAACACCAGCCTGGCCATCAGCGCCGGGCGACAAGCCGCGCCGACACCGCCCCTGGTAAGCAAGGGCATGTGCATCACCGCCTACGGCCCTAGGGGGCCGCCGCCCTACCACCCCCAAGATGGAGCTTCAAGACGAACTGTGTGGCGCATGGAGCACTACGGCGAGGCCTTTGGGGTGGTGACCCCGGAGGCCTATGTGCCCCACATGGTGGATCGAGAGTACACACTGGAAGAAGACCACGGCTCGTTCCTCGGGCCAGGCTGGGAGGAAGAGACGCCAGAAGCCGAGCTCTTTCAGGAGCCTCACAGAAGCCTTGACAACCGTGCCGGCGGCAGCAACTATCGGGTACCGCTAATTCCTCAGGAGCAAGCTTATGCTAACCATGGGCTGGAGGAGGTTCAGGTCGCTGTAGTGGATGGTTGCCCCAGTGTAGCAGCCTCCCTCCCCTCTGGAGGAGGGCACTGGGGGCAGCAGGAGAGGGGCCAGGAGCCAGGCTCCTCCCCACGGCATGCGGAGCAAGGCGTTCTTTGGAGGTAGGCCCTCTGCCGGGGAGGTGCCCCAGGGCCTGCCCCCGGCAGAGGAACCGTGGTCGTCGGGGGAACCGCTGGCGTTCCCTTTTCCCCATTGGCGTCGTCCTGGTTTCCGGTCGCTGTCGATGATGGTCAAGGGTGGCGCAAGGCGGGGACCTCATCTGGCAATATGAAGCAAGGCCGGTACCTGTGAAGAAGGCCCAGTGCCTGTGAAGCTCGCCGCCCGTGACACTCTCACGTAATAATGAGTTGGGGCTGTACACGCCCCAGAGTCTCCGGAGAGCCGCCCTCGGGCCTCGGGGGCTCCCTCCCACGCCCAGTGGCAGCACTTAGCTCCGCACTGGTGAGAAGACGTCGAAGACTAGACTAGGGGCCGGATGCGGCCTTTAGCTTTTGCTTCTTTTCGTGCGAATAAGCTTTCTCGTTTCGGATCTAAGTTGAAGTCGAATTTGTGTTTGTGTATGCGGGAGGGGTGTCGTGTCTTATTCGTGTGCTTTCTCGTGCTCCGATTTCTGTTCGAGTTGGAATTCACACTAACTGCCTCCCTCTTACGAGCCCCTCGCGAGTAGGGCAGGGCACATCATGTGCGCCCGCCGTCCCGCGGCCGGCGTTCGCTCTCGCCAGGCTGTTGCCGCATGGTCAAACGGGACCCTCATGAGGCCCTTGGTTGACGCTGCGAGCTTACTCAAGGCCCGCCAAGACAAAGGTAAAACCACGACAACCTACTCATCGCGAAAATCATGACAGCGTGCAGGCGCCCATCCAGCGCCGATCTCGACAACACCTAGGTAACAATCTTTTTACATGAGGGGCTTCCCCTCCCAAAATGCTCTCACAACCTTTAGGGCCAAGCCCGAGTCTCTTCCTGCGTAGGACAAAACAACAGGAGGAAGCATGGGGTCAGTCAGACATGTCGCTCACTGCATCCCCCAGGGCGCCCCCAGAGGCGTCGCTGGCACCACTGTCGTTGCCGCTGGCCTCCCCATCATCGTTATTGGCACCGTCTTCGCCACCGTTCACCACGTCGCCTTCGTCAGCAGCAACGACCACTCCGTCATCATTAGAAATGAAGGCCCGGACGAGTGCATCTACATTGTCCTCCACCCACCGTGCTAGGTCGCCTCAGACGGCCTCAGGCACTGGGGCGATGGCAGCATCAAAGTCGAACAGCGGGTCGATGTTTTGGAGGTAGCTAAAGACGCGGGAGAATGCCCGCGTGGGTAAGCCGCGGCTGCGTTCCTCCACCAGCTGGCGAGACCTCTCAGAGCAGCTCTCCAGATGCGTCACCACGTCAGTGAAGAACTGAAGATTGCCAGCGTAGTTGGTCACATGCGGCTCCTAAGCGCCTGCCTCGCAGATATTGCCCAAGGCTGCATTGGCCCTTTCCCTGAGAGTCTGGAGCATGGGTCCATGCATGTGTTCCAGCGTCTACCGCTGATGGATCTCGTCTGCATTCCGCTGCGCAACGGCCTCGGCATCATCGACCCGTCGTTGAAGAAGAAGCAACTCAGCGCGGGAAGAGGCCAGCTCAGCCTGCGCCGTGCTTAGGGCAGCTGCAGAGGCCTTGGCTCGCCGTGTGGCTTCGGTCAGCCTGGACCTGAGGGCAGTAGTTCTGCCCGCAGCCTCGGCCTTGATCAGCTCCAGCCTCTCTTCATACTCACGCTCAAGGCCGGCGTGAGCCTCCACCATGCGACGGTCGATCTCATCCTGGATCCGGGCCTCCCGCGCACCGACGTCGTCCTCAGCCCCGGTGACCTGGCGCTCCCTCGTCTCCAACCGCTCCAGATCGAGGTTGCGTTCGGCAGCCTCCAATGTCAGCGCTTCCTCGCGCCTCCGGAGCTCCTCCTCTTCAGGGGGCGCCCCTTTCAGCGATGCAACGGCGGCCCGGCGCAACTCCGCCTGCTGCTCCAGGGAGTTGCACCAGTCTTGGAGCTCCCACACACGCTCCTCCACGGCTTCGCGTCGCCTATCTGCTTCCTGAGCCTCCTCAATGGCCCGGGCGAAGGCCTCCCGAGAAGCCACCAGAGATGCCTCGGCCTTGGCATTGTCGAGATCACGCTGATGGCGCGTGAGACCGAGAGCCGCCTTCAGCTTGCGCCGCTCCTCGACCACCCGCAGGCCTTCAGCTTCAGGACGTGCGTCCTCGCCTGCAAGCTCTGCACCAAGATGGGTCACTGCATCTGTCGCCTTCTGGAGGAACTCTCGTCGGACAGCGCTGCGCTCCCACGCACGCTTGACCACGTCATCAACTTCATACTCCCCCATCGACGCTGGCGGAGGACCCTGGAGTGGCTCGCCCCTTCTCGGCAGGGGGCTGGGGGCTGGCGCCCCCACGATCACCGGGCGGGCCCCGCAAGGGACCAAGCCGGGCGCCGATCCACCTCCCGATGAGGAACCAAAGATCGACTTACACCACTCGCCGCCTATGATCAGCGGAGGAGCCCGGGGCAAGCTGGTTGAGTCCATGGAGAGCTCGCGAAGGAGGAGCGACGCGCCCACAGGTTCAAGGCGCACCGCAGGCCGGCCTACCTCTCCAGCCGAGGTCGCGCTGAGGGTGGCACACAAACTTGGGGCGATCAAGACCGGTGGTGGAGGAGAAGCCTGAGGAAGCGGCTCCTCGGCTGGCTCCGCGGGTTCGGCAAGGGGGATCCTGAAAGGCCATGATCAGCAAAGGGAAGGGCAAACAAGGAGCTATAAGAAGGAGGGACTTACTCGTCCACGGCAAAGTACTTCCCATGCTTCAATGGGCGGCACGGGCGATCATCACCACTGGAAGCCTCCTTCCTCTTGCGAAGGGCCTCAAAATCTATGAGGAACTGGCCCAAGCTCGCGACGTGAGGGCTGGCGCGCGGCATGCGAGCCGGAGCATCAGGGTGGCCTACACCAAGGGCACCGGCCTAAGAGGAGCGATCAGGTGCCACCCCTTGGTGGCCTGCCGAGGCCTCGGGGGCTTTGGCCTTGGGTGCCACAAGTCACGCCCCCTCATCAGCCACCACCTCGAGGGGGGCTCCGTAAGCTCAGGAGGATGACGCCTCGGGAGCTCCATGCGACATCAGCACCTCGACATCAGGCCCCGAGCTCCTGCAAACGCTTGCCTCCCTACAATGACTCCTGAGGCAAGGTCGGCGCGGGCGACTAGGGGAAGGACTACAGCAACCGGGTTCTCGTGGGGCCCCACGAGGCTAGCCGGGCACAACCCCCATTCGTCGAAACGGGGCATTTTCCTCACGAACTTGACCCTGTTTGTGCAAAGATACAACAGGGCGCCTCCATGACGGACGATGCCAGGAGAGGGGTCACTAGTCAGAACCTGTAGCACCGTCTTCAGCGTCTCAGGCGCGAGATCTCGTTCCTGGAGCCTCATACGGTCCTGACGACCGGAGAAAGCCCACATTGGGCGGGAATAGTGCTGGAGTGGAGCGATGCAGCGCTGGAGGAACTCCTTCACAACCTAGGGCACCGTCACCCCGAGCTTCCTCAGCCTATTGAAGCGATGCCAGGCAAAAGCAAGCTGGCGGCTCGTAAGCTCCTCGTGACCCCAACCAGGATTAGGAATAGCAGGCAATGACGGGTGCGCGAGCAGGGGGCTGGGCACCCCAACGTCCACATACATCCATTCCTCTCGAAACCTGCTCGCAGAAGGTGGGAGGCCAAAATCGATCCCCGAAGCGGCCGTCTCCCGCACGGCCTGGAAGCTCACCCATCCCGAACATTGGGAGGGGTCAGACAAGCGTAGAGAGAAGAAGTGGCGTAGAAGGGCAACAGAAGGAGGAATCCCCACCATGGCCTCGCAGACGAAGGCGAAGACATCAAGCAGAGTAATGGATTGGGGGCCAAGATGCGTCATGTGGATCTGGTAATGAGAAAGCACCGCATTGAAGAAAGCAGAAAAGGGGGAACCAGGCCCGCCCACAAGGCGTCGACAAAGAATCGGACCTCCGTGATGATCCCGTCGAAGGAGGCATGGGACGCGGGCCAGACTGTCATCTTCTAGCACTCATTGAAGCTGGAGGCGAGCGCGGAGCGACCTTCTCTAGGGCTTCTAGATTGAGTATGAGTGACTTGTCGACAGCGGGAGCAGCCGTCGGAGGCGCGCTGGACGAAGGCGCATGTTTCTTCCCCTTATCATTTTTCGTTGGTGCCATGGCAATGGAAAGGGGGAAGAACTCAGGATGGATTGGAGGCGGAAGTAGAGGCTCAAGGAGGAAAAGGGAACAAGAAGCGCGCAGGCAGCAAAGGGAGAATAAGTGTGTACAAGCCTCGTGGCCGCCTAGCCAGGCACATAATGAGGGAGCATGGGGAAGCGGAGGCGCCCACGTCCAATAAACCGCCACGTGGCGCCCAAGGCCGCAGGCTGATGGGGCCCTCGGCGCTCTGCACTTGCCCCTTCGCTTCTCCGCTAAGCTAAGTCCGAGCGCGCCTTGGGCCCGGGGGCTACTGTCGGTGTTCTGGGAACGGGGGTCCCCAGACTTTCCTGCCTGCGGCCTGCGGCGTGGCTCGAGTGGTGGCCCAGCACGACCCATCTTCATCAGCGCAAGACTCAAGACCCTCGCGAGGGGCCAAGCCTCACGGGGCGGAGACACACGACCCCCTCAGGAACGGCCTCGCCAAGCAGGCTCCTGAGGAGGCGGAGAGATCAAGGTAGGGTACCTCGTCAGGTGCTCGTGATGCAAGCCATGACGATTGAGACCAGGCGGGCGCCGGCCCGCGCAGTGTCCTTGTTTCCTCTTTGGTGCAACGGGGGCAAGCACAGGCATGGGGTACCGAGGCATCAGGCAAAGTTTACAATTCCAGTGCAACGAGACTAAGACCAGCAGAGCGGCAGGATGGAGGTCACTGTGGAGCCCAAGACGGCGTCATCGCTAGTGCCTTTGGCAGCCGAAGACCAACTTTAGTCAGGATAACTTGTAATAGATGTTCCCCTTCAAAATGGCCATTGTTGGTGCCCTTCCCGCTCAATATTTGGGAAGAGGACCAGGGCCTCTATAAATAGGGATAGCCACCACAGTAGAGGGCATCAGACAGAGTGCTCATTAGATCGAGAGGCGATCGAACTCACCCAAGCAGTTCATCGCACCAGCCCAAGAACACCTCTCGCGAGGCTGTTCATCCTTTGTACTATTCATCATCAGCCCTTGAGGCAATCCACCACACCACACACTGGAGTAGGGTATTACACCACAACGGTGGCCCGAACCAGTATAAATCTTGTGTCCCTCATGTTGTTCATCGTTTAGTTTAGATTCTCGTGAGGCGATCGGACGTGGAGTGGTAGGGGGAAGATCTTCGCGTGCACCCCAGAGTTCGAAACTTAAGGGTCTGCCGGAACCCAACATCCGACACCCATGCCAAGATGCACTGGGCGAAGATGGACGCCACAAAGCTGATGATCGAGCGACCGCCTGCGGGCAAGGAGCACCGCACACCCCAACTGTATTTTGACAGTGTCCTGGAGGGATCCCGCCATGTGGCGGAGCAATGTGCTAAGGATATCATATTCCCATGAATACACTCATGTTATCCTGTCATGTACCATGAAATAGATCCGTTATGTAATATAATGTCTGTTATTTAAAATTTTGCCTCCTGTGTGGTCATTTTGTTAAATCTGAGAGTTGGCCAGTCGTGGGCTTCTGCCCCCATGTAGGTAGTACGGGGGTGTTCGGGATAAATCTAAACACTTTTTATCCAAGGTTTTGGTCCTTCAAGGAGGTGTTTAGCGCAACGAACCAGGCAATCGGACTATGCGGCTTTATTACTCTCACTTAGCCATAGGAGTTTGACGAGAAAAATTTGGGCGCGGCCCTGGTGTTCGGAGGTCCGAACTTGGGGCGCTATACACGCCTGATCAGATAAAAACTGATTCATCGCCTAATGCGGAAAAAATCGCTAAAGATTTATAACCTCTCGAACAGCTGACCGGCTCTCACCGCATCATGACAGTCAGTTTTCGGCTTTCTCTACTGAGGTGCTCATCCGGATGAACCGGGACACAACTACATTAGTTCTCCCTTTACTACCCTAGCCGATATAGCGGAACGTAAGGTAGTAAGCACAGGAGCTGGGCAACCCAACTATTGACCAAAGACCTTGTCAACAAGCGGCCTGATGAGGCGCAAGGTAAGCCCTTATGAAGATATATGATTGCGTATTGCCAGATACTTGCTTTCTGGACTACATGCTAATCATATAATATGCGGAGTTTGTAGCTACCGCCACTGAGGTAGAGAGCTTGAAGGCGGCCCTGAAGAAGGCCGAGGCTGAGGCGACCGTAGAGAAAGCGTCTGCTGAAAGGGCGATGGCCAAGCTCGAGAAGGCCAAGCTCGCTGGTAAGAAGCACGAGGTGCGAGTAGCCAAGGTGCAGGTGGAGCTCAAGGATGCCTTCCAGAACTTTGAGGCCCTTGAGAAGAAGTAGAAGGAGCAGTCTTTCGAGTTTTCTAAGGCAGAGAAGGAGCTCTAGGAGGCGAGGACCAAAGTGTGAGGTGTCCGGGAAGAGCTCCGCCATGTGGGGTGATAACGCACAAGTATAGGGGATCGCAACAGATTTCGAGGGTAGAGTATTCAACCCAAATTTATAGATTCGACACAAGGGGAGCCAAACAATATTTGCGAGTATTAGCAGCTGAGTTGTCAATTCAACCACACCTAGAGATTAATTATCTGCAGCAATATGATCAGTAGCAAAGTAATATGATAGTAGTGATGATAGTAGCAGTAACGGTAACAGTGATAGCAATGATTTTGCAGAAAGTGTAACAACAACAATAGTAACTTAGCAAGAACAATGTATGGAAAATTCGTAGGAATTGGATCGGTGAATTCATTGGATCATATTCATCATATAACAATCATAACCTATGGCGATACAAAACTAGCTCCAGTTCATAAATATAATGTAGGCATGTATTCCGTAAATAGTCATACGTGCTTATGGAAAGAACTTGCCTGACATCTTTTGTCCTACCTCCCGTGGCAGCGGGGTCCATAGGAAACTAAGAGATATTAAGGCCTCCTTTTAATAGAGAACCGGAACAAAGCATTAGCACATAGTGAATACATAAACTCCTCAAACTGTGGTCATCACTGGAAAGTATCCCGAATACTGTCACTCCAGGGTTTATGGATCATAACACGTAATAGGTGACTATAACTTGCAAGAACGGATCTACAACATAGATATAATGGTAATAACAAAAACGGTTCAGATCTGAAATCTTGGCACATGGGCCCAAAGTGACGAACATTAAGCATACAAAGTCATAGCAACATCAATCTCTGAACATAATGGATACTAGGGATCAAGCCCTAACAAAACTAACTTGATTACATGATGAATCTCATCCAACTCCTTACCGACCAGCGAGGGGGAGCATCATGGAATTGGTGATGACGAAGATCAAAGATCCCCCCTCTGTAGCCCCAAACGGACTCATGATCTGACCTCCCGATGAAGAACAGGAGGTGGCGGCGGCTCCGTCTCGTGAAACACGTTAATTCTTTCTCCCGGATTTTTTTTCTGAAAATGTGATTTAATTGCATCGGAGATAGGGTCTGCGGGGGAACCAGGTGGGGATAACCCACCTGGGTGCGCTAGGAGGGGGGCGCCCTGGTGGGTTGTGCTCCCTCAAGGCCCCTGTCGGTGTCAAAACCGGCGGATCTTTGGTAGGGGGTCCCGAACTGTGCGTCTAAGGCTAATGGTAACAAGAGGCGGGGGACACAATGTTTACCCAGGTTCAGGCCCTCGCTATGGTGGTAATACCCTACTTCCTGCTTGATTGATCTTGATGAATATGAATATTACAAGAGTTGATCTACCACGAGATCGTAATGGTTAAACCCTAGAAGCCTACCCTATGATTATGATTGTCGTTCTATGGACTAAACCCTCCGGTTTATATAGACACCGGAGGGGGCTAGGGTTAGACAAAGTCGGTTACAGAGAAAGGAATCTACATATCCGTATCGCCAAGCTTGCCTTCCACGCAAAGGAGAGTCCCATCCGGACACGGGAAGAAGTCTTCTATCTTGTACCTTCATAGCCCAACAGTCTTGACCTTGTGTATAGTCTGGTTGTTCGAGGACCCCTTAATCCGGGACCAGGCTTCAATGACGATGAGTCCTGCGCGCAGATTGTCTTCGGCATTGCAAGGCGGGTTCCTTCTCCGAATACTTCAAAGTAGATTTTGAACACAAGAATCGTGTTCTACTCTGCAAAACAAATTCCACACACCACCATAGAGAGTATAATATTCCATGTGTCCAATCTGCTGACAACTTTTTACAATGTGACATCACGTCACCGCCCGGTTATTATTCGAACCGTTCTTTAGCCTGTCGCTCCGTATCTCGAGGTGCGGTTTTATTGACACGTCTTGTCAAAGCAGAGATCGTGTCCCCTTATCACAGGATTCTCATCGATACAGGCATGGGTAACCCAATCGTGCCATCTGCACGGCCCTTGGGGAATAGGTGAGTTTTAAGGCGAGTAGGGAGGCGTATAATATTCACTGCATTTATAAAGGGATAAGGATTCTTCCTTTTTGATCCACGCCTTCTCCTTCCTCTTCCCATCCATTCTCGAGCTCCAATGCCCAAGCTCTCACCTTCTACGCCCAAAAAGTACTCCAACCATGTCTGGATACGGAGCAGGAGGCAAGTGGATGGCCTCCTCCGTCAAGGAGAAGGATATCACGAAGCTCTGGGAGGCCAGGTACTTGGCCACGGAAATCGCTCACCGACTTTCGGCCAAGGGACAGATCGTCCCCACCCCGGAGCCCCCGGAGAGGGTGGTGTTCCTCTCACACTTCATTCGCGGTCTGGGATTCCCTCTACACCCGTTCGTCCGCGAAATAATGTTCTACTACGGGTTAGACTTCCAAGATCTGGCCCCCAACTCTATCCTCAACATCTTAGCATTTATTGTCGTGTGTGAGGCCTTCCTCCACATCCCACCTCACTTTGGGCTATGGCTGAAGACCTTCAATGTGAAGCCGAAGGTGGTGAGTGGTCAACAAGCAGACTGCAGAGGCGCCATGTTGGGCAAGATGTCCAATGTCACCTGGCCCGAAGGCTCCTTTGTGGAGACTGTCAAAGGGTGGCAGTCGGGGTGGTTCTACATCACCGAGCCACAAGGCACCAACTGGGCGGCGGCTCCCGCATTTCGGTCCGGAGTCCCGATGCGGCTCACCTTGTGGCAAGAGAAGGGTATGACCTGGTCTTCTTCGGATGAGCTGACAGCACTCCAAACGCATGTTCAGAGCATGATAAACAAGAGAATCAAGCTCGTCAACGTGATCCAGGTGATGCTCGTTTGCCGGATCCTTCCGTGCCAATGCTGGACTTGCTATCTATGGGAGTTTGATCTAGCCAAGCACCAGACGCTACTGGAGCTCTCCGGCAAGACGCACGAAGATATCTGGAAGGTGCTCTTCAAGGCCAACGAGACACTACCGCCCACGACCGAGGATCGTGGGCATGACTTAACTCACCCTGCTAATCCGGTAAGTTCTTTCTTGTTTTCACACCCGAGGAAGGCATCTAAGCCTCCCTATCAATTTTTTTAGGACTGGACAGAGATGGCGGAGCAGATTAACTGTTTGGCTCCGCTACCCGAAGGCCCAGAAATCCTGCTTCTGACGAAGATGCTGGTTCCAGCGTCTTATCAGGTGCCGGAGAAGAAGTCCAAGAAGAAGGCCAAGGGGACCAGGGGTGGTCTCCGCCGCAAGGGCAATTCGGACGTGACGTCCGAAGATGCCGAGGCGCACTCCTTCGCCGCTAAAGACAACGAGGAAGAGGAGGAGGAAGAAAAAGCTGCTCCCCCCTGTAGGGGGGAGAAAAAAGGGGACGACCTCCACGCATCTGGAGGCCGAGGTGTCCAAGAAGGGGAAAGCTTCCCTTCCAGACAGCTCCACAGCGGCCACTGACAGCAGCTGGGAGTGGGAGCCCAGGGAGAAGCCCCTGGCCAAATCATAAGTGTCCAGAATGTTCATATATCCGGCCTCTTTACTTCATTGTTTTAATGTGCTAAATTATTCATGTGTAGTCTGGCTCGGTCCAACCTCGAGCGGTCCTTATCTTTAGAGGATTCGCTAGACCCGGCGGCGTTGGACAGTGGGACCCTTCCATCGGCCTCCTATCCCCGGGACCTGGATGGCGCCGAGGCGTCGTCCTGAAGGATCCCCGGCCCGGGAGAGAATCCGGAGGCCATCAAGGAGGCGCCGGAGGGTGAAGCCTCGGCTGCTGGAACATGGGGGAGCAAGCCCCCATGGACGCTGATGGTGGGGGCCATATCCAAATTGCCCCTCAGCCGGATATAGTTCCGGAGACCCAAGCGGCTCCGGAATCAGGTGGGCCACCTCTTTTGAAAGAGGGAGGTGTGCCTACTCCACCGGTGACCTGTGTCCATCCAGAGGCACCGAACAGTTTGCTGGAAGCACTGTAAGGTGCTTCCATTGTTGATGAACACCGTACCCTTATGGATACAGTGATTGGGAGGATCCAGTCCACGAAGAGCAGACTGACCAAAGCGTGCACTAGCCTTCTAACAGGTTTTGAGGTAAACAATGCAACTATAAAAAGAATGTCATAGTATAGACAGTAGCCCCTGATACTCTGTCCGGTGTTCGGAAAGAAAAGCCGAACAAAGGATCAAATATTTTTCGAAGGAGTCTAATCTAATATGTCTATGTGAATAAGCAGGCATCGCTGCTGGCTGCGACCTCTCATACCGCGGAAGTCTCCAGACTAAAGCAGAGTCTGGAGCGGGCTGAGGAAGAGCTCGGCCGTGTGAAGAAGCAGCTGGAGGACATTCAAGGTATGCAGTAACCTTGTATATATTCAGGAAGGATGAATGATTTGTGCTGACTAAAGTGCCATGAAATTTATTAGGGGCAACGACCGAACTAGAGGCCCTCAAGAAGGTGCTGGCCGAGGCCGATGACAAAGCGGCCAAGGAATGGTCCGCACGCGAGAAGCATGAGGCCTGGGTCAGTGAGGTCCAGCAAGAGCTCCAGGACATCATCAAGAAGTGCGAGTCCTTGGAGAGTGACCTTAAGGAGCAAAAGTCCAAACTTGCCAAGGCCCGCCAGAGCGCACTGATGACCCAAAAGTGTAGGGGATCTATCGTAGTCCTTTCAATAAGTAAGAGTGTCGAACCCAACGAGGAGCAGAAGGAAATTATAAGCGGGTTTCAGTAGGGTTTTCTCTGCAAGCACTAAAATTGTAGGTAATAGATAGTTTTGTGATAAGATAAATTGTAACGAGTAACAAGTAATGAAAGTAAATAAAGTGCAGCAAGGTGGTCCAATCCTTTTTGTAGCAAAGGATAAGCTTGGACAATTTCCTATAATGAGAAAGGAGCTCCCGAGGACACATGGGAATTATCGTCAAGCTAGTTTTCATCACGCTCATATGATTCGCATTTGGTACTTTGATAATTTGATATGTGGGTGGACCGGTGCTTGGGTATTGCCCTTACTTAGACAAGCATCCTGTTGATAGTCAAATTTTGCAGATTAAAAATATGGACCATGATGCTAATGTGCTAAGCTGAAGATTGTTTTTTAACTAAAGATATACACACGTTGATGGAGTTGGGGAAGTAAGAGACCATGAAGTTGAAGATTTAGACTCCAGTTTTGTTCATGTACAACCACCATCAGGTGTGAGATGAAGACGGGGCTACGGTTGAGATATGCTTGTTTATTTTGGAGCATAGAGAGGAGCAGACGTCTACTGTTTTTATTATCAAGGAAACCAGGTTCCTATTCAAAATGTACAAATAAGGAGCAAATCTTTTAAAACAGAGTTGTAACCAGATCGGTCTCCTGATCGATCAAGGGACCAAAGTCCAGATCGCCCTATATATACGTAGGGTCAGAGGCTAGTAGAGGGACACCCAACATCGACAAAAACATATCTACTTTATTTCCACGCACAGCTTTTCTTTCGTTCGTTTTCCCCATCGACTCCTCTGTTCTTGCCTGCAAGTTCAGAGATCGCCGTGGCAGTAGGCCAACCCTACGCCGCTCCACCCGGAAAACGGGACCTAGACGTCACTTAGGTTCCGTTTGCCGTTGATCCGTTGAAGATCCATCTGGAAGAATCAAGATTTCTTTGAGATCAGCAAGAAGAAGGCCGCTCAGTTCCTCATATAGAAAAAGACAGCAAAAGAAGAGACCGGCTAGCTTAAACTAGGGTTTAAGCTTCTGTCACTCTAGAAACCCATCATCTACTTATTACTTCCCAATGCCTTCCTCTAGGCCCAAATAATGGTGAAGTGTCATGTAGTCGACGTTCACATAACACCACTAGAGGAAAAGACAACATACATCTCATCAAAGTATCGAACGAATACCAAATTCGTATGACTACTAATAGCAAGACTTCACCCATGTCCTCAGGAACAAATATAACTACTCATAAAGCATATTCATTTTCATAATTAGAGGAGTAATAATATGCATTAAGGATCTGAACATATGATCTTCCACCAAGTAAACCAATTAGCATCAACTACAAGGAGTAATCAACACTACTAGCAACCCACAGGTACCAATGTGTGGTTTGGATAAAAGATTGGATACAAGAGATGAACTAGGGTTTTGAGAGGAGATGGTGCTGGTGAAGATGTTGATGGAGATTGACCCCCTCCCAATGAGAGGATCATTGGTGATGACGATGGTGATGATTTCCCCCTCCCGGAGGGAAGTGTCCCAGGTAGAACAGCTCCGCCAGAGCCCTAGATTGGTTCCGCCAAGGTTTCGCCTCGTGGCGGCGGAGTTTCGTCCCATAAGCTTTCCCACGATTTTTTCCAGGGTAAAAGCCTTCATATAGCAGAAGATGGAAACCGGAGGGCCACCAGGGGGCCCAGGAGACAGGGGGCGCGCACAGTAGGGGTGCGCGCAACCCCGACCCTCCTGTCCAGGGTGTGGGCCCCCTGAGGTGTTTCTTCTGCTCAATAATTCTTATTAATTCCAAAAATAAGTTTCGTGGAGTTTCAAGATTTTTGGAGCAGTGCAGAATAGGTTTCCAATGTTTGCTCCTTTTCCAGCCAGAATTTCATTTGTCGGCATTCCCCCTCTTCATGATAAACCTTGTAAAATAAGAGAGAATAGCCATAAGTATTGAGATATAATGTGTAATTTCAGCCCATAATGCAATAAATATTGATATAAAAGCTTGATGCAAAATGGACGTATCACGCACACGATGCCCGAGCCGAAGCCCAGGGCGCCCTCCAGGAAATCTAGGCGGCCAAGAAGATCGCGACGGGTAAGGCTTTTATTATGTAGAGTAGATATGTGAAGGAAAGGTTCCGCTTACTGACCCGGATTTGGAGTTCTCCAGGGGCGTTTGCGGATCTACCTTGCAGTGTGTCAGATGCTGCGGAATTCTATCGAGCCGAAGAGGGGGGGGGGCTCTACGGAGAAGCTGTTTTGGTTGCAATACCTTGCGCCAGGACATTCAGTGCCCTTTAGCGATCAGCTGAAGTAGGCCTCCTCAGGAGTGGCCTCACAAGGCCTCCTCAAGAGTGGCCTCACCAGGCTAGCTCGCGAGGAGGCGGAGAGATCAGGGCAAGGGGTACCTTGCGAGGTTCCCATGACGCAAGCCATGACGATCGAGACCAGGCAGGCGCCAGGCGGGCGCCAGCCCGCACAGTGTCCTCGTTTCCTCTTTGGTGCAAAGGGGGAAAGCATAGGCGCGGAGTACCAAGGCATCAGGCAAAGGTTTCCATATCGGTGCAACAAGACCAAGTCCAGCAGGACGGTAGGACGGAGGTCACCGTGGAGCCCAAGATGGCGTCATCACCAACACCTTTGATAGGCGAAGACCACCATTAGTCAGAATAGCTTGTACTAGCTATCCCCTTTCAAAACAGCCGTTGTTGGATCCCTTCCCGCTCAATATTTGGGAAGAGGACTAGGGCCTCTATAAATAGGGCTAGCCACCATAGTAGATAGGGCATCTCATCCAGAGACGAATCGAATCCTTCCCAAGTAGAACACCACACCACCTCAAGAACACCTCTCCTCGCGAGGTTGTTCTTCCTCTGTACTGTTCCTCATCAGCCCAAGAGGCAATCCACCACCACACACAGGAGTAGGGTATTACACCACAACAGTGGCCCGAACCTGTATAAATCTTGTGTCTCTTGTGCTATGAGTTCATCGATCTAGCTTAGGGATTGCGGCAAGGCTGAGAGCGAGATTCGGTAGGAGGAGATCTTCATGCGCACCCTAGTGTTCGAACCTTCAGGGTTTTGCCGGAACCCGATATCCAACATTTGGCGCGCCAGGTAGGGGTGCGCCGAAATCTCCCTCCGCTGATCTGCGTCCCATCACTTTGTCGCATCCATGTCGGACGCCCGTCGAGCCCGCCCCGAGCGCCGGGCTGCTCTCGCCGCTCGCATCGCCCAGACGGCTCCTGTCGACGGGCGTCCTCATTGTTCTCCGTCACCTCCGCCAACGCCGCCACCGGCCCGGCGGGGAACGAGCAGCAAGCATCTTCGCTGCACCCCTCGTTGCGGTGGGAAGGCCGCACCGCCACTTCATCGCTGACACCAGCTGGTTCGTCGTCTCACGCTCGTCGTGCCCCCACACGGACGCGCAGGCCACGTTGCTCCTGGCACGTGAGCTCCTGCACTACTGCCCCATCGACGACCTCTATGAATAATGGCTCGCTCGCATCACCGAGCTCGTCAGCACCACAGGGGGATCTCCCGTGCCGTCCCTCTTGCTGCCTCGCCCTCCGCCAGGCATGGGCGACGCGGCTCAGGGAGCACCTCCGCCACCTCCGCCCCAAGACGACGCCCTGCCTCCAAGGCGTGCATGTTGGAAATATGCCCTAGAGGCAATAATAAAAGGATTATTATTATATTTCTTTGTTCATGATAGTTGTCTTTTATTCATGCTATAATTGTATTATTCGGAAATTGTAATACACGTGTGAATACTTAGACCACAACATGTCCCTAGTGAGCCTCTAGTTGACTAGCTCGTTGATCAACAGATAGTCATGGTTTCCTGACTATGGACATTGGATATCGTTGATAACGGGATCACATCATTGGGAGAATGATGTGATGGACAAGACCCAATCCTAAACATAGCTCAAGATCGTGTAGTTCGTTTTGCTAGAGCTTTTCCAATGTCAACTATCTCTTCCTTAGACCATGAGATCGTGTAACTCCCAGATACCGTAGGAGTGCTTTGGGTGTACCAAACGTCACAACGTAACTGGGTGACTATAAAGGTGCACTAGAGGTATCTCCGAAAGTGTCTGTTGGGTTGACACAGATCGAGACTGGGATTTGTCACTCCGCATTACGGAGAGGTATCACAGGGCCCACTCGGTAGTGCATCATCATAATGAGCTCAAAGTGACCAAGTGTCTGGTCACGGGATCATGCATTACGGTACAAGTAAAGTGACTTGCCGGTAACGAGATTGAACGAGGTATTGGGATACCGACGATCAAATCTCGGGCAAGTGACATACCGTCTGACAAAGGGAATAGTATACGGGGTTGCTTGAATCCTCGACATCGTGGTTCATCCGATGAGATCATCGAGGAGTATGTGGGAGCCACTGTGGGTATCCAAATCCCACTGTTGGTTACTGACCGAAGAGCCGTCTCGGTCATGTCTGCATGTCTCCCGAACCCGTAGGGTCTACACACTTAAGGTTCGGTGACGCTAGGGTTGTATGAATATGAGTATGCAGCAAACCGAATGTTGTTCGGAGTCCCGGATGAGATCCCGGACGTCACGAGGAGTTCCGGAATGGTTCGGAGGTAAAGAATTATATATAGGAAGTGATGTTTCGGCCATCGGGAAAGTTTCGGGGTCACCCGGTATTGTACCGGGACCACCGGAAGGGTCCCGGGGGTCCACCGGGTGGGGCCACCTATCCCGGAGGGCCCTGTGGGCTGAAGTGGGAGGGGAACCAGCCCCTAGTGGGCTGGTGCACCCCCCTGGCCCCCCCCTGCGCCTAGGGTTGGAAACCCTAGGTGGGGGGCGCGCCCCACATGCCTTGGGGGGCACTCCACCCCTCTGGCCGCCGCCCCCTTGGGAGATTGGATCTCCCAGGGCCGGCGCCCCCCCTCTTGGGGGCCTATATAAAGGAGGGGGGAGGGAGGGCAGCCGCACCCTGTGTCTTGGCGCCTCCCTCTCCCTGCTACACCTCTTCCTCCTCCCGCAATAGCTTGGAAAAGCCCTGTCGGAGTTCTGCTGCATCCACCACCACGCCGTCGTGCTGCTGGATCTTCATCAACCTCTCCTTCCCCCTTGCTGGATCAAGATGGAGGAGATGTCATGCTGACCGTATGTGTGTTGAACGCAGAGGTGCCGTCCGTTCGGTGCTAGGATCTCCGGTGATAGGATCACGACGAGAACGACTACCTCAACCCCATTCTCTTGAACGCTTCCGCACGCGATCTACAAGTGGTATGTAGATGCATCTCTCTCCTATCACTCGTTGCTTAGATGAACTCATAGATGGATCTTGGTGAACATAGGAAAATTTTTATTTTCTGCAACGTTCCCCTACAGTGGAATCATGAGCTAGGTCTATGCGTAGTTCTCTATTGCACGAGTAGAACACAAATCTGTTGTGGGCGTAGATCTTGTCAACTTGCTTGCCACTACTAGTATTTTATTGCTTCAGCGGTATTGTGGGATGAAGCGGCCCGGACGGACCTTACACGTACGCTTACGTGAGACAGGTTCCACCGACTGACATGCACTAGTTGCATAAGGTGGCTAGCGGGTGTCTGTCTCTCCTACTTTAGTTGGAGCGGATTCGATGAAAAGGGTCCTTATGAAGGGTAAATAGAAGTTGACAAAATCACGCTGTGGTTATTCGTAGGTAAGAAAACGTTCTTGCTAGAACCCAATTGCAGCCACGTAAAAGATGCAACAACAATTAGAGGACGTCTAACTTGTTTTTGCAGCAATTGTCATGTGATGTGATATGGCCAGAAGTTGTGATGAATGATGAATGATATATTGTGATGTATGAGATCATGTTCTTGTAATAGGAATCACGACTTGCATGTCGATGATTATGACAGTCGGCAGGAGCCATAGGAGTTGTCTTAATTATTGTATGACCTGCGTGTCAATGATTTAACGCCATGTAATTACTTTACTTTATTGCTAAACCGTTAGCTATAGTAGTAGAAGTAATAGTTGGCGAGCAACTTCATGGAGGCACGATGATGGAGATCATGCTGATGGAGATCATGGTGTCATGCCGATGACGAAGATGATCATGGAGCCCCGAAGATGGAGATTGAAGGAGATATATGATATTGGCCATATCATGTCACTACTTTATATAATTGCATGTGATGTTTATTATGTTTTATGCTTCTTGTTTACTTAGAATGGCGGTAGTAAATAAGATGATCCCTTATAATAATTTCAAGAAAGTGTTCCCCCTAACTGTGCACCGTTGCTAAAGTTCATCGTTTCGAAGCACCACGTGATGATCGGGTGTGATAAATCCTGACGTTCACATACAACGGGTGTAAGACAGTTTTACACATGCATAAACACTTAGGGTTGACTTGACGAGCCTAGCATGTACAGACATGGCCTCGGAACACAAGAGACCGAAAGGTCGAACATGAGTCGTATGGAAGATACGATCAACATGGAGATGTTCACCGATGATGACTAGTCCGTCTCACGTGATGATCGGACACGGCCTAGTCGACTCGGATCGTGTAACACTTAGATGGCTAGAGGGATGTCAAATCTGAGTGGGAGTTCATTAAATAATTTGATTGGATGAACTTAATTATCATGAACTTAGTCTAAAATCTTTGCAAAATATGTCTTGTAGATCAAATGGCCAACGCTCATGTCAACATGAACTTCAACGCGTTCCTAGAGAAAACCAAGCTGAAAGATGATGGCAGCAACTATTTGGACTGGGTCCGGAACCTGAGGATTATCGTCATAGCAGCCAAGAAAGCATATGTCCTAGAAGAACCGCTAGGTGAAGCACCCATCCCAGAGAACCAAGACGTTATGAACGCTTGGCAGTCACGTGCTGATGATTACTCCCTCGTTCAGTGCGGCATGCTTTACAGCGTAGAACCGGGGCTCCAAAAGCGTTTTGAGCAACACGGAGCATATGAGATGTTCGAGGAGCTGAAAATGGTTTTTCAAGCTCATGCCCGGGTCGAGAGATATGAAGTCTCCGACAAGTACTATAGTTGTAAGATGGAGGAAAATAGTTCTTTCAGTGAGCACATACTCAAATTGTCTGGGTTACACAACCGCCTGTCCCAGCTGGAGATCAACCTCCTGGACGAGGCGGTCATTGACAGAATCCTTCAGTCGCTCCCACCGAGCTACAAGAGCTTTGTGATGAACTACAATATGCAGGGGGTGGTGAAGACCATTCCTGAAGTATTTTCAATGCTGAAGTCAGCAGAGGTTGAAATCAAGAAAGAACATCAAGTGTTGATGGTCAATAAGACCACTAAGTTCAAGAAGGGCAAGGGTAAGAAGAACTTCAAGAAGGACGGCAAAGATGTTGCCGCACCCGGTAAGCAAGTTGCCAGGAAGAAGTCAAAGAATGGACCCAAGCCTGAGACTGAGTGCTTTTATTGCAAAGGGAAGGGTCACTGGAAGCGGAACTGCCCCAAATACTTAGCGGACAAGAAGGCCAGCAACACTAAAGGTATATGTGATATACATGTAATTGATGTGTACCTTACCAGTACTCGTAGTAACTCCTGGGTATTTGATACCGCTGCCGTTGCTCATATTTGTAACTCACAGCAGGAGCTGCGGAATAAGCGGAGACTAGCGAAGGACGAGGTGACGATGCGCGTCGGGAATGGTTCCAAGGCCGATGTGATCGCTGTCGGCATGCTACCTCTACATTTACCTACGGGATTAGTTTTAAACCTTAATAATTGTTATTTAGTGCCAAGTTTGAGCATGAACATTGTATCTGGATCTCGTTTAATACGAGATGGCTACTCATTTAAATCCGAGAATAATGGTTGTTCTATTTATATGAGAGATATGCTTTATGGTCATGCCCCGATGGTCAATGGTTTAATCTTAATGAATCTCGAACGTAATGTTACACATATTCATAGTGTGAATACCAAAAGATGTAAAGTTGATAACGATAGTCCCACATACTTGTGGCACTGCCGCCTTGGTCACATTGGTGTCAAGCGCATGAAGAAGCTCCATGCTGATGGACTTTTAGAGTCTCTCGATTATGAATCATTTAAACATGCGAACCATGCCTCATGGGCAAAATGACCAAGACTCCGTTCTCCGGAACTATGGAGCGAGCAACCAACTTATTGGAAATCATACATACTGATGTGTGTGGTCCAATGAGCGTTGAGGCTCACGGAGGATATCATTATGTTCTCACTCTCACTGATGACTTAAGTAGATATGGGTATGTCTACTTGATGAAACACAAGTCTGAGACCTTTGAAAAGTTCAAGGAATTTCAGGATGAAGTAGAGAATCAACGTGACCGAAAGATAAAATTCTTATGATCAGATCGTGGAGGAGAATATTTAAGTCATGAATTTGGTACGCACTTAAGGAAATGTGGAATCGTTTCACAACTCACGCCGCCTGGAACACCTCAGTGTAACGGTGTGTCCGAACATCGTAATCGCACTCTATTGGATATGGTGCGATCTATGATGTCTCTTACCGATTTGCCTCTATCATTTTGGGGATACGCTCTAGACACAACTACATTCACTTTAAATAGGGCACCGTCTAAATCCGTTGAGACGACACTGTATGAATTATGGTTTGGGAAGAAACCTAAACTGTCGTTTCTAAAAGTTTGGGGATGCGATGCTTATGTCAAGAAACTTCAACCTAAAAAGCTCGAACCCAAGTCGAAAAAATGCGTCTTCATAGGATACCCCAAGGAAACCATTGCGTATACCTTCTACCTTAGATCCGAAGGCAAGATCTTTGTTGCCAAGAACGGATGCTTTCTGGAAAAAGAGTTTCTCTCGAAAGGAGTAACTGGGAGGAAAGTAGAACTTGATGAAGTACTACCTCTTGAACCAGAAAGTAGTGCAGCTCAGGAAAATGTTCCTGTGGTGCCTACACCGACTGGAGAGGAAATTAATGATGATGATCAAGGTACTTCAGATCAAGTTGCTACTGAACTTCGTAGGTCCACGAGGACACGTTCCACACCAGAGTGGTATGGCAACCCTGTCCTGGAAATCATGTTGTTAGACAACGGTGAACCTTCGAACTATGAAGAAGCGATGGCGGGCCCAGATTCCAACAAATGGCTAGAAGCCATGCAATCCGAGATAGAATCCATGTATGAAAACAATGTATGGACTTTGACTGACTTGCCCGATGATCGGCGAGCGATAGAAAACAAATGGATCTTTAAGAAGAAGACGGACGCGGATGGTAATGTCACCATTTATAAAGCTCGACTTGTCGCTAAGGGTTATCGGCAAGTTCAAGGGGTTGACTACGATGAGACTTTCTCTCCCGTAGCGAAGCTTAAGTCCGTCCGAATCATGTTAGCAATTGCCACATACTATGATTATGAGATATGGCAGATGGACGTCAAAACGGCGTTCCTTAACGGTTATCTTAAGGAAGAGCTGTATATGATGCAGCCGGAAGGTTTTGTTGATCCTAGGAATGCTAACAATGTATGCAAGCTCCAGCGATCCATTTTATGGGCTGGTGCAAGCATCTCGGAGTTGGAACATTCGCTTTAATGAGATGATCAAAGCGTTTGGGTTTATACAGACTTATGGAGAAGCCTGCGTTTACAAGAAAGTGAGTGGGAGCTCTGTAGCATTTCTCATATTATATGTAGATGACATACTTTTGATGGGAAATGATATAGAATTCTTGGACATCATTAAGGCCTACTTGAATAAGTGTCTTTCAATGAAGGACCTTAGAGAAACTGCTTACATATTAGGCATCAAGATCTATAGGGATAGATCGAGATGCCTCATAGGTCTTTCACAAAGCACATACCTTGATAAGATTTTGAAGAAGTTCAAAATGGATCAGTCCAAGAAAGGGTTTTTGCCTGTATTACAGGGTCTGAGATTGAGCTCGGCTCAATGCCCGACCACAGCAAAAGATAAAGAAGAGATGAGTGGCATCCCCTATGCCTCAGCCATAGGATCTATTATGTATGCCATGCTGTGTACCAGACCTGATGTAAACCTTGCCGTAAGTTTGGTAGGAACGTACCAAAGTAATCCCAGCAAGGAACACTGGACAACGGTCAAGAATATCCTGAAGTACCTGAAAAGGACAAAGGACATGTTTCTCGTTTATGGAGGTGACGAAGAGCTCGTCGTAAAGGGTTACGTCGACGCTAGCTTGGACACAAATCTGGATGACTCTAAGTCACAAACCGGATACGTGTATATGTTGAATCGTGGAGCAGTGAGCTGGTGCAGTTGCAAGCAGAGCATCGTGGCGGGATCTACATGTGAAGCAGAGTACATGGCAGCCTCGGAGGCAGCGCATGAAGCAATATGGATGAAGGAGTTCATCACCGACCTAGGAGTCATACCCAATGTGTCGGGGCCAATCAAACTCTTCTGTGACAACACTGGAGCTATTGCCCTTGCCAAGGAGTCCAGGTTTCACAAGAAGACCAGGCACATCAAGCGTAGTTTCAACTCCATCCATGAAAATGTTCAAGATGGATGCATAGATATTTGCAAAGTACACACGGATCTGAATGTCACAGATCCGTTGACTAAACCTCTTCCGCGAGCAAAACATGATCAACACCAGAACTCTATGGGTGTTCGATTCATCACAATGTAACTAGATTATTGACTCTAGTGCAAGTGGGAGACTGTTGGAAATATGCCCTAGAGGCAATAATAAAAGGATTATTATTATATTTCTTTGTTCATGATAGTTGTCTTTTATTCATGCTATAATTGTATTATCCGGAAATCGTAATACACGTGTGAATACTTAGACCACAACATGTCCCAAGTGAGCCTCTAGTTGACTAGCTCGTTGATCAACAGATAGTCATGGTTTCCTGACTATGGACATTGGATGTCGTTGATAACGAGATCACATCATTGGGAGAATGATGTGATGGACAAGACCCAATCCTAAGCATAGCACAAAGATCGTGTAGTTTGTTTGCTAGAGCTTTTCCAATGTCAAGTATCTTTTCCTTAGACCATGAGATCGTGTAACTCCCAGATATCGTAGGAGTGCTTTGGGTGTACCAAACGTCACAACGTAACTGGGTGACTATAAAGGTGCACTACGGGTATCTCCGAAAGTGTCTGTTGGGTTGACACGGATCGAGACTGTGATTTGTCACTCCGCATTACGGAGAGGTATCACTGGGCCCACTCGGTAGTGCATCATCATAATGAGCTCAAAGTGACCAAGTGTCTGGTCACGGGATCATGCATTACGGTACGAGTAAAGTGACTTTCTGGTAATGAGATTGAACGAGGTATTGGGATACCGACGATCGAATCTCAGGCAAGTGACATACCGTCTGACAAAGGGAATAGTATACGGGGTTGCTTGAATCCTCGACATCGTGGTTCATCCGATGAGATCATCGAGGAGTATGTTGGAGCCAACATGGGTATCCAGATCCCGCTGTTGGTTATTGATCGAAGAGCCGTCTCGGTCATGTCTGCATGTCTCCCGAACCCGTAGGGTCTACACACTTAAGGTTCGGTGACGCTAGGGTTGTATGACTATGACTATGCAGCAAACCGAATGTTGTTCGGAGTCCCGAATGAGATCCCGAACATCAGATGAGTTCCAGAATGGTCCGGAGGTAAAGAATTATATATAGGAAGTGCTGTTTTGGCCATCGGGAAAGTTTCGGGGTCACCCGGTATTGTACCGGGACCACCGGAAGGGTCCCGGGGGTCCATCGGGTGGGGAAACCTATCCCGGAGGTCCCCATGGGCTGAAGTGGGAGGGGAACCAGCCCCTAGTGGGCTGGTGTGCCCCCCCGGCCCCCCCTTGCGCCTAGGGTTGGAAACCCTAGGTGGGGGGCGCGCCCCACATGCCTTGGGGGGCACTCCACCCCTCTGGCCGCCGCCCCCTTGGGAGATTGGATCTCCCAGGGCCGGCGCCCACCCCCCTCTTGGGGGCCTATATAAAGGAGGGGGGAGGGAGGGCAGCCGCACCCTGTGTCTTGGCGCCTCCCTCTCCCTGCTACACCTCTTCCTCCTCCCGCAATAGCTTGGAAAAGCCCTGTCGGAGTTCTGCTGCATCCACCACCACGCCGTCGTGCTGCTGGATCTTCATCAACCTCTCCTTCCCCTTGCTGGATCAAGATGGAGGAGATGTCATGCTGACCGTACGTGTGTTGAACGCGGAGGTGCCGTCCGTTCGGTGCTAGGATCTCCGGTGATAGGATCACGACGAGAACGACTACCTCAACCCCATTCTCTTGAATGCTTCCGCACGCGATCTACAAGTGGTATGTAGATGCATCTCTCTCCTATCACTCGTTGCTTAGATGAACTCATAGATGGATCTTGGTGAAACCGTAGGAAATTTTTTATTTTCTGCAACGTTCCCCAACAGTGCAGCCCCCTGGACGCGAACCGCCACATCCGGCGCCCACGCGACAAGAAAGAAGCTGCTAAGAAATCCCTCGACCTCAAGAAGGCGCTCCCGTGCTTCCTGCACCAGCACGACAAGACTGCGTCCCTGCACCGGCGCGCCAAGACCCCGTACTGCCCTTTGCGGCGGTGCGCGGGTACCATCCAGACCAGGCTTCGCATCAGAAAAGGGCCCCGGTGACCACAACAGTTTGTCGTGCCTTCACCACCGAGCTATGTAGCGTCACCTGGCTGGGCAAGTTCAAGCCAGACCTGCCTCCTCGCTACAACGGTACCGCCGACCCCATGGAGTTCTTGCAGCTCTACGAGCTGGGCATCGAGGCGGCCAACGGAGACGAGAAGGTCATGGCGAACTAGTTTCCCATGGCGCTCAAGGATGGTGCCCGCACATGGCTCCTAAATCTGCCTTCCGGCTCGATCTCCTCCTCAGGCAAGATGCGCAGCCGCTTCATCACCAACTTCCAGGGCACTCGCGACCGCCCCCCGGCCATGGGTGACTTGCGCATCAAACAACAGCCTGGGGAGACCGTGCAGAAATACATCCAGCGCTTCAACAACGCCCGCCTCAAGATCCCCAAGGTGACGAACAAGGCCATCATCTCAGCGTTCTCTGATGGCGTCCGTGACGTCAAGATGAAGGAGGAGCTCGCCATCCACGAGGAGATGTGCACATCCCTGGAGCTGTTCAACCTGGCGACCAAGTGCGCAAGAGCTGAAGAAGGGCGCCTCTCCTTCCTCGAGCTTCCAGCCGCTGACCCGGAAGAAAATAAGACCAAGGCCAAGGACGTGAAGCGCAAGGGAGCAGCCGTGCTTGCAGCAGAAACAGACACAAAGCACGGCAGGGACCAGCCGGAGTCATCCAAGGGCAGCCGACCGTTCTGCACTTACCTCAACCTCCACACCGACAACACCAACGAATGCCAGGAGCTCAGGCCGTTCGAGAAGGACGCTTCGGTTGATGCCCTGAGCACAACAACCGGGGCTACGGCCGAGGAGGACACGACGGAGGACGATGGGACGACCGTGGCCCTCGCTAGGAGTGGCGCGACCGACCTCGCGAGGATCGATGGCAGGACCAGCCTCACAAGGGCGCCTGGAGGGATTAGCCTCACAAGGACCGCCCACAGGGCAACGCAGGCCTTCCTCCTCTTCCGCCGCCGCCAAGAAGGAATGACGACCATCACCAGGATGAGGGGGCTGGGGGCTTCCACGAACCGCGTGCTATCGCTTGCATCTTGGGTGGAGCTCAGGCCCCAGCCTCTCAGCACATCTTCAAGCAGTTTGCTCGCGAGATGAACGCAGTCCTCCCCAAGCTCGAGGCCACGTGCCCGCTCAGGTGGTCCAAGTGCGCCATCACTTTCAGGTCGGCAGATCAACTCAAGTGCACAGCTACTGCTGGCGTCCTCCCGATGCTTTGCTCCCCAGTCATCAGCAATGTGCAAGTCACCAGGACCCTCATCGATGGCGGCGCAGGGCTTAACGTCTTTTCCGTCGAGATGTTCGATAGCCTTCAAGTGCCATACGATCAACTCCAGCCGACCAAGCCTTTCTCAGGAGTCACCGACGGTTCCACCACCCCGATAGGGCAGGTCCACCTCCCTGTCACCTTCGGCAAGCGCGACAACTACCGTACCAAGCTCAACGACTTTGACGTCGCCCACATCCACCTGTCGTACAATGCCATCCTCGGGTATCCAGCCCTAGCCAAGTTCATGGCGGTGACCCACCATGGCTACAACGTCCTCAAGATGCCAGGAAGCAGCGGAATTATCACGGTCCCCTGCGAAGAGAGAGATGCGGTGTGCTCCCTCGAGCGCGCCTTCCAAGCTGCATCAATCGAGGATCCAGACAGCAAGGGCGAGAACCCTCTAGAGGCAGTCCCCAAGAAGAAGAAGACACCCTCAGCTCAAGGCCTCGGGAGGTTGGCATCTCAGGAGTTGCCACGTCAGGATCAGCACCCGTGCAAGGGGTGCCTCCCTCCACCGCATAGGAAGGCGCACCCGGCGCCCTCCTCGGGAAGGGTCGGGGGCTCTCTTCTGGAGGGCCTCAGACTTTGCCAGCATCACGAGGGAGGCGCTCGGGCACCACTTGGAGGCATGCTTCACGGCACGTTTCCCTCGGGAAGTCTCAGGGCGTGGGAAGCCCAACGTTCAGGAGTTCATCACCTAGACCACTCAGGAGCTTCAGGAAGCAAGAGCCATGCGCGGCGACCGCCGCTTGCCTGGTGTGGCCCACCATCCAGGCGAGGATGGTGGGCTGCATGTCTGCATCAACATCCTAGGGCTCAACCGAGCCGCATCTCAGGAGCGCCTCTGGCCTTCACGTGTGGGATGCTGCGAGGGTCCGCTGCACAGCTACGTTCGCATGCCTTTCGGCCTGCTGAACGCGGCTTGCACCTTCCAGCGTCACCTGCGGAGCATTCTGGCGGCTCAGGAGGCTAGGCATCACGCGATCCTAGCGGAGATGGAGACGGTCCTCAAGGAACCACATGGACCCCTAGAGCCTCCCGAGGCTCAGGGCCCCGGCGGCTCGTGAGGGTCGGCCTCTTCACCGCGCACCTTCAGCTAATCCAACACCCCCTCTACAATGGAACCAGGTGACCTCTTCAAAGTTCATTTCAGCTAGGAGCACCCTCAGGGCAGCATCATTCCCAGGCCGTGTGGGTCCGTCCCTGCGGCATGCATCCCTTTTTCTTATTTCTTCAATTTACCTTCCTGGGGGTGCCCCTCGGGCTGCATCATCCCCAAGCCGCTCGGGCCTGACCCAGTGGCATGTATCCATTTTGCGTTTACCCTAGCTGATTTGCCTTTCATGCCTAACCTGCCTGTGATTATTGCCTGCTCGATCGACGCCTACCACGGGAGCTTCTCATGCTGGCACGGTGCTTGCGCATGGGTCCGTCCCTGCAACGTCAACAAATCTGAGTGATCAAGCTCTGGCCCGCGGCAGCCCCGCATGCGTCACCTCACCATGCCCTCACTTCTCTTTCGGAGCAACCAATGGCCGACCGACAATCATAATGGCAACATGTGCTTTCCTCGCGCTAATTTACAGGAACCTCCTCAGGTCTAGAGCGGGCGGCACCACGAGATCTCTCTCTCTTTCCCGCGCGATTCGCTTGCGTGTTAAAAAGGGGGCTCCTGAGCATCACGACTCAAGAGCTCTTACTAGCTCTCCAGCCCTCACCCCCCGGCCTTGCCATGACATCGCGACCTGGCATACCAGCGGCAGCTGAGCTCGCTCGAGGGCCGGGACCTGAGGATGTAGAGCACGAAGGAGAGTGTGGAAAAAAGGGAAAGCTTGTGAGGGCCTAACCTAGTTGCACCACAGCTGCCAGCGCACAAGCCCTGCGCAACGCGAGGAAACGACTCCATATTACCAAGATAAGTTTCACGCCTGGAACAGCTAATCTATGCAGTGCGGAATCCTCACTTGATGCGGCTCTATGACGGCAATGTTGCCTTCCTTTCTCACCTCTTGGCGGCCGCTTGCATGCTAAAGGGGACCTCCTGAGCATCATGCCTCAGGGGTTCTTACTGGACCTTGGGCCGCTCACCTCCTGGCCTAGACCATGACATCACGACCTGGCATACCAGCGATGGCTGCAACCTGCCTGGGGACCAGGACCTGTCAGCGTAGAGCACCAAGCCTTCGCGAGGTTAGGAAGGGGGAACCAAGCCGGGACAGGACAAGCGTTTGCACGGTTTCATAATAAGGATAACATTGATAAAGGACATCGCAGACCCTTTACATGCCCCCACGTGTTTTTCACGATTCCTCGTAGGGAACAAAAGACGAGAATCCTAAGGAGCCCTAACTACACGCGCCTCCGTGGCCGACGCCATCATCAACAGTGGGCCATGAGAGGCCGGCACCAACCCTATCCAGATCAGCTGCGCGACGGCCTGATGCAGTCGCCTTGCTCCGAGCACAACACGAGCTCGGTGGCATGTAGTTGTCTTTGCTCATCTCCAGAGTCACTAAGATCTCAGGAGAGTTGCTGGACTCCTAAGCATCGCTGCTGCTGCCGGAGGAGCCATTGGGGAAGCGAATGGCAGGCCTAGCCCCTGCCACGTCAATGTCCTGACTGCCTCCTCTGGGGCAGCACTCTAGGTGGAGGCCTTCCGCGTCGAAGACTTTGAAGGACAACAAGGAGGCGCCATCGTATTCAAAATGAATCACGAGGGAGCCCCCCATTTGGTAGACCCGGGCGACCTCGCCCCAGCCTCGGGTCATGAAGACCTTGGCCGGGGTAATGACTTCAACCTCCGCTCCGGTGCAACAAGACCAAGGCTAGCAGGACGGCAGGACGGAGGTCCCCGTGGAGCCCAAGACGGCGTCATCACTAGCACCTTTGATAGGCGAAGACCACCTTTAGTTAGGATAGCTTGTACTAGTTATCCCCTTTCAAAACGGCTGTTGTTGGATCCCTTCCCGCTCAATATTTGGGAAGAGGACCAGGGCCTCTATAAATAGGGCTAGCCACCATAGTAGATAGGGCATCTCATCTAGAGACGGATCGAATCCTTCCCAAGTAGAACACCGCACCACCTCAAGTACACCTCTTCTCGCGAGGCTGTTCTTCCTCTGTACTGTTCATCATCAGCCCAAGAGGCAATCCACCACCACACACAGGAGTAGGGTATTACATCACAACGGTGGTCCGAACCTGTATAAATCTTGTGTCTCTTGTGCTGTGAGTTCATCGATCTAGCTTAGGGATCGCGGCAAGGCTAAGAGCGAGATTTGGTAGGAGGAGATCTTCGTGCGCACCCCAGTGTTAGAACCTTAAGGGTTTTGCCGGAACCCGATATCTGACATGATCCTTGAGGGATCGATACCAATTTTGCACACTGTATCCTGGTAGAGTAGGTTCAGGCTGCTGCCACCATCCATGAGGACTTGCGTAAGGTGGAATCCATCAATGATTGGGTCGAGGACCAGTGCGGCTGAACCGCCATCATGGATACTGGTTGGACTTTGCGATCAAAAGTGATAGTGCAGGATGACCATGGGTTGAACTTTGGGGCGACTGGCTCTATCGCGTAGACGTCCCTGAGTGCGTTCTCGCGCTCCCTCTTGGGGATATGGGTAGCGTATATCATGTTCTCCGTTTTGACTTAGGGGGGGGATTTCCTCTGTCCCCCTGTGTTCGGTGGCCATGGTTCCTCGTCATCGTCCTTGCTTTGCGACCCCTTCTCCTTGTTCCTGGCGTTTAACTTGTCGGTCTGTTTAAAAACCCAACACTCTCTATTAGTATGATTTGCTGGTTTATCAGGAGTGCCGTGGATTTGGCATGGTCGATCTAGTATGCGGTCCAGACTGGACGGGACCGGATTATTTCTTTTATACGGCTTCTTCCGCTGACCGGATTTCGAGCCACTGAGTCCGACGTTGACTATCGTCTCTTCGGCGTTGTCGCCATTGTTTCGATGCTTGTGTCTGTTGCGTCGGGGCTTGCCGTTGCTATTTCTGGCTTTAGAAGTGCCAGGTTCACCTGTGTTGTTATTGCTACGGGTTAGCCAACTATCTTTGCCCGCACAAAAGCGGGTCATGAGTGTCGTGAGGGCCGCCATGGACTTCGGCTTTTCCTGGTCGAGGTGTCGGGCGAGCCATTCGTCATGGATGCTATGTTTAAAGGCCGCTAGGGCTTCAACATCCGGACGGTTGACGATATGGTTCTTTTTAGTTAAGAACATAGTCCAGAATTTCCTAGCTGGCTCTCCGGGCTGTTGAACTATGTGACTTAAGTCATCGGCATCTGGAGGGCGGACGTATGTGCCTTGAAAGTTGTCGAGGAAGGCATCCTCCAATTCCTCCCAGCTGCCAATAGAGTTTTCGGGCAGACTGTTCAACCAGTACCTGGCTGGTCCCTTGAGTTTGAGCGGGAGGTATTTGATGGCGTGAAGATCATCACCGCGGGCCATGTGAATATGGAGAAGAAAATCCTCAATCCATACCATGGGGTCTGTTGAGCCATCATATGATTTGATGTTCACGGGTTTAAACCCTTCTGGGAATTCATGTTCCATTACTGCGTCAGTGAAGCAAAGGGGGTGTGTGGTGCCTTTATATCGGGCCAAGTCATGATGTAGCTCGGATGGAGTTCGTCTGCGGTTTTCGGCCCAAATGTGGTTATGTTTGTCACGTTCATCCAGATGGCCATCTCGCGCATCGGGGGACACCCCCGCTATCCATAGATTGATCTTGTCTGACCTGTTCTGTTTTCCAGGTCACGTCACAGGTCATGTGTGTATCCCCGAGCTGTTGTATTTCCGTTTCTACGGCGAGGTAGTGCGGGCTGGTTTTCGGCTCAAGGTGCCGCTTTGTCTCAGCCACGTGGTGGCCGGTCAACCGCATTATGCATTGGTAGGATGGGCTCCGGCGCCTCGTCATCGAACTGTGGTAACAGTTTGCGCTTTGGATAGCTTTTGGTTGGGCGCTCGAGGCCATATTCCACGGCTGCCAGGACATCAGTCCATCTTTCATTGAGCAGATCTTGATCAGCCTGAAGCTGCTGCTGCTTCTATTTGAGGCTCCTTGCAGTGGCTATTAGCTGGCGTTTAGAGCGCTCCTGCTCGACGGGCTCCTCAGGCATGATAAAGTCTTCATCGCCGAGGCTCACTTCGTCCTCGGAGAGCGGAAGGTAGTTACTGTCTTCCGAGTCTTCATTCATGGTTTGTTCATTGGGGTTGACTCGCCCATCCTCCCGTTCCTCCTGTTCGGAGGTTGGCTCAACGGGGTCTTCATTATCTCCGGCATCGTCCGGAGTGTTGTTTTCTCCTGTGATGGTGTTGCTGTTTGTACTACGGTGTGGCTTAGAGCGGCGCCGCTGATGTCGGCGCTTTGGCTTATCTCAGGAGGTTTATCCTCGACTGAGTTTTCATTGTCGCCGTTGTTTTCTTTGGGTGTATCCGCCATGTATATGCCGTATGAGGAGGTGGCTATCAAACATCCTGTAGGCGGTGGTTCTAGCTCCTCTCCGTCATCGTCGTCCCTACCATCGATGTCTTCAGAGTCCTAATCAAGCATGTCAGTTAAGTCGTCAACAGTGGCTATAAAGTGGGTGGTGGGTGGGAAATTAAGTTCTTCGTCGTCTGCTTCTCATTCGAGCCGGACATAATTCGGCCGAGAGTCCCCCGACAAGGAGAGGGATTTCAATGAGTTTATCACATCACCTAGAGGTGAGTGCTGAAAGATGTCTGCGGAGCTGAACTCCAAGATCGGTGCCCAATCAGGTTCAATGGACGCGGATACACGCGGTCCAGAACCTTCGGCTGGAGATGAATCCGAGGTTCCGGTGACACAAGCCCAGCTCGACGTAGGGTGTGTGTGTGCGGCCCAAGCGCCGCTGAGTCTACGGCTTCCGTGGCGGGGTTGAGCTTCACGTCCTCGGACGGTGCGTCCGCTCTGGATCTAGGGCCAGAGCGGTTACGGGCGCTATCTCCTTAGCACGACCAGATGAAAGATTTAGGTCATGTTCATCATGGTGGCAGGGGACAGCCGTCATGGGCTCGAATCCGTCGAAGATCAAGTCTCCACAGATATCGGCCACAATTCAGGCTTCCAAATCTGACCTGATGGCCAGGGGCGTAGCTATCGATCTGCTCTAGATGGCTGAGCATGTTGGCCCGCAGTGTGAAGCCACCGAATACGAAGATCTGTCCGGGGAGGAAAATCTCCCCATGGATTGCATTGTTGTAGATGATTGATGGAGCCATCAAACCTTTTGGTGACAACGCAATGGAACTCTCAATGAAAGTACCAATGTCAGTGTCAAAACCGGCACATCTCGGGTAGGGGGTCTCGAACTGTGCGTCTAAGGCTAATGGTAACAGGAGGCGGGGGACATGATGTTTACCCAGGTTCGGGCCCTCTCTATGGAGGTAATACCTTACTTCCTGCTTGATTGATCTTGATGAATATGAATATTACAAGAGTTGATCTACCACGAGATCATAATGGCTAAACCCTACAAGCCTAGCCTATGATTATGATTGTCGTTCTATGGACTAAACCCTCCGGTTTATATAGACACCGTAGGGGGCTAGGGTAAGACAAAGTCGGTTACAAAGAAAGGAATCTACATATCCGAATCGCCAAGCTTGCCTTCCACGCAATGGAGAGTCCCATCCGGACACGGGAAGAAGTCTTATATCTTGTATCTTCATAGCCCAACAGTCCGGCCCATGTATATAGTCCGGCTGCCCGAGGACCCCTTAATCCGGGACTCCCTCAGCCCCCCTCCGGTGGTTCTTGGCTCTAGTATTTTTCTTTTATTGTATAAAAAATCTCCAAAAAGTTTCGTTCCATTCTGAGAACTTTTATTTCTACACAAGAACAACACCATAGTAGTTCTATTGAAAACATTGTCATTCCAGGTTAATTTCATTCAAATCATGCAAATTAGAGTCCAAAACAAGAGCGAAAATGTTAGGAAAAGTAGATACGACGGAGATGTATCAACTCCCCTAAGCTTAACCTTTGCTTGTCCTCGAGAAATTCAGTTGATAAACTGAAAGTGAAAAAGAAAAACTTTTATGAACTCTTTTGCTCTATTTTACATAAATAAGCTTAAGTAGCACCCAAGTTTTCGGCAAATATTATAACTAACCATGTCAATAATAACTCTTAAAAATTATATTAACTCATATAAATGGCATAATCAACTAGCAAGCAATAATAAAATATCTCAAATGACAACATTTTGTCAAAACAATCATGATATAATATGACAACAATGGCTTCTTGCTAGTCCTTTCTAAGACCACAAAACCTAAATGCACAAGACCTCCAAAGTTCAAGCAACAACTAAATAGTGTAATTCATGGTAGAAAAGATCCAATCATGATGCATCCAACATTAGCTATACACAATGCATGAGGATGACAAATAGTGCTCTCAGATCTGGCGCTTATTTGAGAAGGTGGTGACTCAACATAAAAGTAAATAGATAGTCCCTTCACAGAGGGAAGCAGTGATTTGCAGCGGTGCCAGAGCTTAGATTTTTTAAACAGAGATAAATGACATTTTGAGAAATGCACCCTTCCTGTTTACTTCGCGACCATTAGTTATTGATACATTCCATGTTAAACACATTAGTGGCGGTTCAAAAGCGGTAAAAGTAAAGGTTTACTCCCCTTCCACTAACAAACACACTCCACAGCTAACTGAATCCACGTGTATCGTGCATACCAACATCATTCTTGGGGGAGTTTTGTTTAATTATTTGCAATTTGATTTTGGGATTGGGAATCCCTATTACCGCCCCTCTCGTGCAAGGACTAGTGAATAAACACTCATCATGAGAATAATCCGCTTAGCATGGAAGATACCAACTACCTCCTGTCGCACGATGAACAATCCAGGCACACAAAAAAGGATGTTTATTTGAAGTTTTTAGAGGTGGCACACGAAAATTTACTTAGAATGGCAGGGTAATACCGCATATAGGTAGATATATGGTGGACTCATCTGGAACAACTTGGGTTTTAGGATATAGATGCACAAGGAGTATTCCCGCTTAGTACAGGCGCATGCTAGCAAATAGCCAAATAGGTTGAGAAGCAGCCAGCTAGAGAGCAAAAACGGTCATGACCATGCATTATGCATAAGTAACATTGGATGCTAGCATGAGTAGGACATGAGCACCATGAACATAAATATCATAGAGACTATGTTGGTTTTGATTCAACTACATGCATGAACATGTGCCAAGTCAAGCCACTTCAAACATTCAGAGGAGGATACCATATCATCATACTACATCACGATCATTTTAATGCGTGTTGACATCCAAGATAAATCATTATCCACTCCTAATTACTTAAGCATGGCATGAGAAATTATAATCTCTAATTGTCATTGCAAACATGTTTGATCATAATAGGTTGAGTCATGGATACTAGGTCAAACATATTTACAAAAATAGAACAAGTTGAGTTCATACCCGTTTCTCTCTGCCATAGCCAGATCGTCAAATATCGTCATCATTGCCTTTCACTTGCACGACCAAATGATATGAAAATAATAATAGTGCAAAAGTGCACTGAACTAAGCTGGAATCTGCAAACATTTTATTCAAAGGGAGAAGACAAGGTATTATGGGATCTTTGTTAGATCAACAATAATGCATATGAGAGCCACTCAACATGTTCATCATGGTCTCCTCCTCGGTATGACTCAATGAAAAGAAAAGAATTTCAGAGAAACAAACTGAAATATTTTTGGAGTTTTCATTTTTTCTAGAAGAAAGCAAGTTAAAGAAAAAGGGAAAAAAATGAGGAAACTATTTACATGAGAGAACTCCCAACAAGCAAAAGAAGAACAAGGAAATCTTTTTGGGTTTTCTTTTAACATTACAACTACATTAGACTAGACAGAAAAACTGAAAAGAAGCGAGAAATATTTTTTTTTGATTTTCTCAAAGTTTTTCAAAGACACAAGAAGAAAGCGAGAAAATAAATCTAGCATGGATAATACAATAAAAAAGTGTAGACACCGATAACTGGAATGAAATGTGTGAACATGAATGTAATGTGGTGGGAATACGTACTCCCCCAATCTTAGGCCTTTGGCCCAGCTTGGTAATAACCACTCGTAGTAGCCCTCCGGTCCCACGTTGAAGTGCTGTGGAGCGGGCACCTAAGCGTCCCACTCCTGAGGCTCCTCCTTTGCCTCTTCCTGTGTGTTTTGGCAGGCAATAATGTCATCTGGCGTGATCCTATATCCGCCCCTGGCAATAGAATTAAATAAAACGGGTGCAGGCAACGGAATAATATCCCGGTTTTCCACAATGAAAACCAGGTTGTAAGGAATATTAATAACAGAATCATTAATATCAGTAAACTGGTGATCTTTCATCGCCTGGCGATCCAAATAAACCTTGGGTAAACGATAATCATGTTGGCGGATCTCAACGTTAAAGTGACTCGCTAAGCGATAGCATAAATGTCACCGTGGATTTTGCCCTTGGCTTTGTTGAGGTGCAGATGGTGTGCAATAATAGCCCCTAGGCTATAATTGTTATCTACGTAAAGTGCACGCCGTAAAATGGCAAAGTTCGAAGCATAGAGTGCACCGACCTTCTCTCTAGCAATTAAGCACTTAGCAATAAATAGAGCAAAATAATGCACAACAAGAAATTGCAAACTAGTAGCGATGACACTCGACACGCCTCTCTTATCTCCCACTGACACAGCACAATACAAGCCCTCAAACTCTGTAGGTCTAGGCTATCTTATTTCCCCGTCAGAAGGGATTAAGCATATGTCACAAAAATTAGTAAGTGGTATCTGACAGGTTTCAGCATATAAATTAAACTGAACCTCAGGGGGGGGGGTTATTCCTACTCATAAAATGAAAACTTTCCACAAAGGAATTTGTAAGGAGATGGTATTGTTTACACTCAGCTGCAATGAAGTCGGTGAGACCAGCATTAGCAGCAAATTCTGTGAACTATTGACGGTTTTCGGCTCCATCCATGAAGGGATTATGAGGCCATTCGCACGGCCACACCTCCGCCCTTCTCCGAGTCTGGAGATCATTGTCCGGTGACTCCCCAATGACTCCCTTAGAGCTCTTCTTGGAAGCAAACTCCCTAAAGAATCTCATCTTATTCCTATAAATAAAATTCTGAAAATTTTAGTCCACAAAATTTTTGTCAACAAAACTTCACAAGATTGGTAACAAGTACTCATAGGGATGCATAGATGCCATATTAAGCATTCAAACTACTTAGAACTCTAATAATTCAACATGCAAGCTCATCTACAACAACACCATGAGTAGCTAATTATTCAAAATATAAACCACTAAAGCAAAAACTAATTGGTGCAATGGAGGAGTCACATACCAAGTAGCAATCCTCGAAAACAGTTTTGGAAACAGAGCTTCGAGCAAAGAGATCAAAATCCACGGGTTTGAGAGCAAGAACACGAGAGAGAGAGAGAAATGGTGAATTTTGTCTAGAGGTAGGTGATGACATGGGCTAAAGAAATAAGTGAGGGGGGCCCACATGGGGCCCACAGCCCACAAGGGCGCGCCTGGGGCTACTGGCGTGCCCATGTGGGTTGTACCCACCTGGTGCACCCCCTCTAATGTTATTAATTTGCACTAAAAATTCAGAAATATTCAGAAAAAATCGTATTAAATTTTTAGGGTTTTCCAATTTTTTTAATTTTTGGTTCATTTTTTTAATTGCACGGGAAATTCAGAAAACAGAACAAACATGGCATTTTATTTTATTTAACTAAGAAAAACAGAAAATAAAAGTTGGGAGCAAAAGGTTGTGCTTACTAAATTCATCAACTTCATACCTCTAAAAAATGATCCATTAATAAGGTGGATGAAGTCTTATTAACAACCAGCTTTGGTTAGCATGAAACCGAAGAACTTTCGTAAAACAGTAAGGTACCTCAACGGGGATATGCATGTCCCCAACAATATGCATTTCATATTTCTTTTTGGCAATAAGTACAGGTAATTGAAAACTTCCAATAGTGAGCGTCGGAGATTTTTCAATAACATTAATACCATTCACTTGGAATTGTTTCTTCCGAAAGTGCATTGTATGTTCATTACCTGTAACATCGCAAAATTCTAAATTTTGGAATTTTATATTAAATAAATAGTTTTGATTGATTGTTTGATTGTGGTGTGGTTGCTTGTGTGAAATTGAGTGAATTTAGAAACTTTTTGAAAGTTAAATGAGAGGGAATAAAAGGACTTTCCCAAACTTTCATCTTGCATTTATGATCTCCATGAATTCAAATTCTTTTCATCACAAAACCCTAGAGAGAAGATGACATGACTTCTTCCATTTAAATAAATGAAAAGGGTTTTTGAAAAATGTTTGAATCTCATTTGGAAATATTTCAAACTCACAAACTTTATGCAACTCAATGATTTTCATGAGAGAAGATCAAATGACTTCTTAAAATCCTATGAAATATGAGTTGGGAGTTTAAAAGAATCAAATGTAAAGTCTCTTTGAAGTTATTTTTCTATTTGGAGTTATTTGGTTTTTATTCAAATTATTTTCTCCAAAAATAGAATTTATGGAAAATAGGGTAAAATGATTCCCTACATCAAAAAATTGGAGATAAATAAATTTGAAATATTTTCGGTATTTTTAAAATGCTTTTATTGGGTTTTAAATAAATCAGTAGCACTCTTTACTTTATTTAAATTTTTGAGGACTTTATTTGACGTTAGGAAAATGTTCAACATGTAGAAAATCTTTTTCTGAAAATTTTGATGTATAATATGCCTATGTCGATTTTACTAATATTTTCGTTATTTCAGTTTTACCTTTTCTGTTTTTACTTTTTTAAATGCGCGTGCGCCTAGAACTAACCATCGCCCAGATGCACTGCATAATAGCATCTGGCGCCCCATCATTTTTTTCTCCTAAATGGGCCAGGCCCAGCCGGCCATAATTCTTCCCCATATTTTTTCCTTCATAGTTTCTTTTAATTGCAAAAAAATGCAGCGTCGTGTACGAGCGCGTGCAGCTGGCCCGTGGTGATTTTTAGCCCATGCGGTTCCCCGTTTATTTTATTTGTTCGTCTACATTTAGTCCCAGATTGCCTAGCCTTTGATCTCTAAGCCTCTTTTCCACCTATAAATATAAATATAGACACATAAAGCCTCTAAAAATCATCCGAGTCGGGTTATATCAATATTTTTGGTTTGACTAGATTCATTAAAGAAAAAATATATTTCTCCTCTCCGGCAGGACTTCTAGAAGTTGTCTCCTCTCTCTGAAGTTGTCTTTTCTCTATCTAATAGGTATCTTTCTTCGTATTCTTTTTTATATATACTTTCATAACTTATTAACTTTTAGAATAGTGTACGATAGAATAATTAGATTTATAAATTAGTCTCTGTATTTATATTTTAGGACTAGTCTTTCGTAAAATACCTTGACCCTGATATTTCAAATAGCCACAAATTTTACTCGTTCATCCAAATTAGACGAAACCAACGCCAATATTTTCGTATTGATTCCATCTATCTAATGAACCTATCAAATAAACTTTTTGCAACTTTCAAATTTTGAAATTTGTTCAGATTCATACTCAAATTTCTTTTGATCATATCTTTTTATCTGTGCCTTCATTTTTGATAAAACCAATGCCTAAATCTTCGTAACGATCCCCTCTGTCTAGTAAACCAACTTAAACATGCTTTTGACAATTTTAAAATTTGAGTTTATTTTAGATTAGTATTCGATCTTGTTTCATCTGTAACTTGAGTTTTATAACTCCGTTTTAGTTGATTCTTTTTGCTAATCGAAAGTCTTGACCTGAACTTTCTGATAAGGCCAAATCCACCTAATTTTGGTACTATTAGAAATTGTTTCTGTTGCAAGAGTTAATTGTTGGTTTTCGAAGCTTTCTGAGATCTTTTCTTTGATTCTTTTGCATGATTGCTTATGTGTGGTTACTATTGCTTGCTTACGACAGATTGATTGGAGTGTGCTGAGTAGATCTATCACGAGTTATGAGTGCGACGAATCTTCATCAACCATACAAGGCAAGTTCACACTTTGATCATACTTTTCATTACCCACTTTTTATGCATTAGTTTCAACCCTCAAACATTGCATGGTTAGGATCTGATTAACATGTGGGTTTGGGAAGTAGATGTTGAGGTAGAACCTATTGTCTTTTTGTTATCAAACCTTTGGGAGTTACTTCTACGTTATGCTCAGGATTGCTATGCTATGCTCGTAGACGTGGATTGGGTGAGTGTATCCATGACAGATGTGAGTATTGTTAATTAATGGTTAACTTAAGGTGGCTACTTAAATACACATCTGGGTGGATTGGTTAACGCACCCTGAAGTACCCAGTGGTTGTCAGGGCACCTGGAGAACCTAGTGCTTAGCCAAGGGGATCCCGGAGTACCAGTGTGATCATCCTATGGAATGCCACCCAGGCTCAAAGGGATCATAAGATTGTTCATGCTAGAAACTTCCGTGTGCAGCCACAAGCCATTATGGGCTCTGGCATAGTTGAGTATGTTGCATGAGCTCTTGAAGAGGTAGACTAGCAGATGTAGAGGGGTGTAGGTGGTACTGTCTACCCAGAGTAAAGAGTTAATGCTTCTGAAAGACTGTGTCTCGGTCATCCGTTTCTCAAACATCATGAAGTGCGAGAAATTCAATGGAGGAGATTCAGTCTTATGGGGAAAAGTGCGCAAACCTCTGCAGAGTGTACAAACTAATCATGATTAGTCGTGTCCTCGGTTATGGACATTTTGAGTATCTGGTTCTTGGATTATCATGTTGATCTCATCACGTTACTTAAATAATTTGTTGGGTTGATGATTATTAATTTGGGATTGAGTTGGAGGAACCTTCTCAATATTTTTTAACAAACCGAGGGGCAGAAGAAAAGGAAGGCCGCCCCATCCGGGGAGGCTGAAGGGTCCAAGAAGGGAAGGACCCTCCCTCCGGACCACTCCACAACAGCCGCCTACAGCAACGAGGAGTGGCTACCCAGAGACAAGCCCCTGGCGAAGTCGTAAGTATCCGGATACCATAATACTTCTGACATGTTTAGCTTTATGGCTTCTTATCATGTTAAAATATGTTCGTGTAGTCCGTCCAAAGCCCGCATGACCTATCCTCCTCGGATGGGTCTTTGAGCTCGTCGGAGATGAACAATGATTCGCTCCCGAAGGCCTCCACTCCCCGGCCCGCGGACGACACCGAAGTGTTGTCTCATAGGATACCGGGCCTGGGGGAGATAGTTCTGGAGGCGCCTCAAGGCGAAACCCCCGATGCCGGGCACATGGGGGGGAGATCCCCATGGATTCTGATGAGGGGGGCCGCAGCAAGCTTGGCCCCTAGCCGGATACTACGCCAGAACCTCCCGTGGTTCCGGTTTTAGGCAGGCATCCCCTCGCTAAGGGGGGTGAGCTGCCTGTGCCGATGACCTCTGTCCATCCAGAGGCATCGGACAACTTGCTGGAAACGCTTCAAGGCGCTTCCATTGATGAAGAACACCGTACTCTTATGAGTACGGTGATTGCTAAGGTTCAGTCCGCCAAAAGTGGATTGACCGAAGCCTGCGCCAGCCTCTTAACAGGCTTTGAGGTAAGTAATTAAATTATGAGGAAATATCACAGTGTAGACAGTAGCCCCTGACGCTCTATTTGGTGTTCGGAAAGAAAGGCCGAACAGAGGATCAAATAACCTCCACAGGAGTCTAATCATATTATGTCTATGTGAATAAGCAGGCATTGCTGCTCGCCACTGCCGCCCGTACTGTGGAGGTCTCCGGATTGAAGATGGACCTGAGGCGGGCCGAGGAAGAGCTCGGCCTCGTGAAGAGGCAGCTCTAGGAGAACAAAGGTAAGTGATACCCTGTCTGAATGTCATATAAAGGAAAATTTGTTGATGCTAATAGAAGCATCATGTAAATAATAGGGGCCGCGACCGAAGTGGCGGCCCTTAAGAAGGCGTTGTCCAAGTCCGAAGACAAAGCGGCCAAGGAGCGCGTCGAACGCAAAAAGCAGGAGGCTCGGGTTGATGAGGTCCAGCAAGAGCTCCTGGACTTCTCAAAAAATTCGAGTCCTTGGAGCGTGACTCCAAGACACAAAAGTCGGAGCTTGTGAAGGCCCTCCAAAGCGTGCAAGACGCCAAGGTCGAAGTCCAGAAGGTCCTCCAGGAGATTGAGGCGGCCAAGAAGATAGCAACGGGTAAGGCATTCATTATGCAAAGCAAGCATGTGAAGGAGACTTTCCTTTTACTTACCCGAATTCAGAGCTCTCGAGGAGCATTCGCAGATCTGCCGCACAACATCTCTGATGTCGCAGAGTTCTACCGAGCTGAGGATGGGAGCTCAACGGATAAGTTGTTTTGGTCCCAGTATATTGGGGTCGAACATCCAATGCCTTTGAGCGATCAGCTGAAGCAACTGGCCAAACTTCACAAGGAGGCCGAACTGGCCATGAAGGACCTCATAGTCTGGCTATGGCCTGGCGAGCCCCTGCCCGACAGCTACTTCGGCCTTGTCAAGCGGATGGTAAATGCCTGTCCGCGGCTCGAAGTCATTAAGCGGTCCGTCTGCATTGAAGGTGCACGCAGGGCGTTTGCCCGTGCGAAAGTGCACTGGGCGAAGATGGATGCCGAGAAGATGGTGACAGAGGGTCCACTGAAGGGCAAGGAGCATCGCCACCCCGAACAGTATTATGACAATGTCATTAAGGGTGCCTGCCTTGTGGCGGATGAATGTGCTAAGGATGTAATATTTGAATGAATGTACTCATACCATCCTTTTAATATGAAAACCAGTTCATGTGCGCTATATGGCGCTTGCTAATTTAAAATATTACCTTCTGTGCGTCCGTTTATAAAATATTGAGAGTTGGCTAGTCATTGGCTTCTGCCCCCATGTAACTAGTATTGGGGTGTTCGGGATAAATATAAACACTCTTTATCCAAATTTTTGGTCCTTTTAAGGAGGTGTTTAGCGCAGCGAACAAGGCAATCATACTATACAGCTTTATCACTCTCACTTGGCCATAGAAGTCTACAATTTTAAATTTTGACGAAGCCCCTAGTATTTGGAAGGCCGAACTTGGGGCGCTATACACGCCTAAATTGGACAAGGCCGATTCCTCGCCTGAAGCGGAAAAAATCTTTAAGGATTTGAGACCTCTCGAACAGCGACCAGCGGAAAAAAAATCAGTTTTCGGCTTTCTCTAGTGAGGTGCTCGTCCGGAAGAACCGGGACACAATCACAGTAGTTCTCCCTGCGCTACCTTAGCCGATATAGCGGAACGTAAGGTACCAAAACATAGGAGCCGGGCAAACCCAACTATTGACCCAAGACATGATTCAGAGCTGATGCATATAATGCTATAAGTTTGGGGTGCCGCACTGTCAAAAGTGTTCGGACTTTTCTTGCCATGTTATGGGGTACACTTAAGCCCCTAGCAGACTAGACGTACCAAAATGCACGGGTGTAATAAATAAGCAGTAAAGGAAAGGGGTAAATAAATGTAATAGTAAGCTGACAATGTACACTATTTTCCCTTGTTATTCAAATAATACGTCAAAGCGTACGTATACAAGTAGTGCGATAAGCAAAATAGGACTGTTTGACACATCCTGATCAGAAGCAAGCTGTGTGCGGGTATGTAAAATAGGTATAACGATCATTATCAGAGACCACCTGAGGAATCCCTTGTACGCCAAAGCTTCTTGTCTTCTTGGTGTGTCCGTCCCGCTATGTGTCTGATAATCAGTCTATCGGAAGAGCGTCCCGAAGATAGGGGCCTGGAAGAAAAAAGGTGTAAAGATGCGTGAATCCTGGGGGGTCGAACCGCATTGTGGGTCGTGTCTTAGCCGTGCCTCCGCCTGTGCCCATGGTATTTTAAGTGCGTAATTATGTACACGCGGCACAAATTTCACCCCTTGATTGGGACTAGGACGGAGGCCGAATTGCTAGTCAAGCTCTGGACGTGCCGGATGATCCTGTTGCGGGGTACTCCGGACTCGCTTGACGGTGTCCGGTTTCCTTATCACCGAATTGGCTGTTTGCCTAAGAAGGCTGTTTTGTACTTCCGCCACGAGGGCCGCAGTGTGCTCCTCCGTACGGAGCGAGCGCTCTATGTTTCCATTAACTGTTATAACCCCATGAGGCCCTAGCATTTTGAGCTTGAGGTATGCATAATGCGGTACCGCATTGAATCTGGCAAATGCGGTTCATCCGAGCAGTGCACGATAGCCACTGCAGAAGGGGATGATGTCGAAGATTAACTCCTCGCTTCGGAAATTGTCCGGAGATCCAAAGACCACTTCCAGTGTGATTGATCCCATGCAACAGGCCTCCACACCTGGTATGACACCTTTAAAGGTGGTTTTTGTGGGCTTGATCCTTGAGAGGTCGATGCCCATTTTGCACACTGTATCCTGATAGAGCAGGTTCAGGTTGCTGCCACCATCCATAAGCACTCGCGTGAGATGGAATCCGTCGATGATGGGGTCGAGGACCAATGTGGCCGAACCGCCATGACGGATACTGGTAGGATGGTCCCTGCGATCGAAAGTGATCAGACAAGATGACCATGGGTTGAACTTTGGGGCGACTAGCTCCATCGCATAGACGTCCCTTAGTGCACGCTTCCGTTCCCGCTTGGGAACATGGGCTACGTATATCATATTCACCGTTTTCACCTGGGGAGGGAATTTCTTCTGTCCTCCTGTGTTCGACGGACGGGGCTCCTCATCGTCATCGCTATGCGGCCCCTTTTCCATGTTTATGGTATTCAACTTGCCGGCCTGTTTAAACACCCAACATTCTTTGTTGGTATGGTTGGCTGGTTTATCGAGGGTGCCGTGAATTTGACATGAGCGATCGAGTATGCGGTCCATATTGGACGAGCCCAGACTGTTTCTTTTAAATGGCTTTTTCCGCTGTCCGGATTTAGAGCCTATGAATCCGACATTGACTGCCGTGTCTTCGGCGTTGTCGCCATTGTTGTGTCGCTTGTGTCTATTGTGTCGTGGCTTGTCGTTGCTATCTCTGGCGTCTGGATCGCTGGAGTTTTTTGGTGTGATGTTGCTACGAGCCAGCCAGCTGTCCTCGCCCGCGCAAAAGTAGGTCATGAGTGTCATGAGGGCTGCCATGGACTTTGGCTTCTCTTGGCCGAGGTGTCGGGCGAGCCATTCATCACGGATGTTATGCTTGAAGGCTGCTAAGGCTTTGGCATCCGGACAGTCGACAATTTGCTTCTTTTTAGTTAGGAACCGAGTCCAGAATTTCTTGGCTGACTCTCCGGGCTGTTGGGTTATGTGACTTAAGTCATCAACATCTGGTGGTCGCACGTAAGTGCCCTAGAAGTTGTCGAGGAATGCGTCTTCCAGGTCCACCCAACTGCCAATGGAGCTTGCTGGCAGGCTATTCAGCCAATGCCGAGCCGGTCCTTTGATCTTAAGTGGTAGGTACTTGATGGCATGTACGTCATCACCGCGGGCCATGTGAATGTGTAGGAGAAAATCTTCAATCCATACCGCGGGGTCTGTTGTGCCATCATATCATTCAATTGTTCACGGTTTTAAACCCTTCTGGGAATTCATGATGCATTACTTCATCAGTGAAGCATAGGGGGTGTGCAGTGCCTCTATGCTGGGCTACATCCCGACGTAGTTCAAATGAGTCTGGTGTGTTGTATTCGGCCCGGCCGGACTTTTGTTTATTGTATCCTGCATGACGGTCATTGTGACGCGTTGTGGCGTGCCCCCGTGATCCGTAGATCGATCTTGACTGTCCTACTTTGTTTTCCAATACGTCTCGCAGGTCCTTCGTGTAGCCCCAGGCCTTAGTATTATTGTTTGATTGGTGACGGGGTGCGGTCTGGACTTCGGGCTGGTACGCTGCTTTGTCTCGACCACGGGGTGGTCGGTCAGCCGCATCATGCGCTGGTAGTGTGGGCTTTAATGCTTCCTCCTCTAGTTGAGGTAGCAGCCTGCGCTTTGGGTAACTTTTGGTAGGGCGCTCGAGTTCGTATTCCTCAGCAGCCAGGACCTCGGTCCATCTATCAGTTAGCAGATCTTGATCAGCTTGAAGCTGTTGCTGCTTTTTCTTCAGGCTTTTTGCAGTGGCTATCAGCCGGCGCTTGAAGCGCTCCTGCTCGACGGTATCCTCAGGCACGATGAATTCTTTGTTGCTTTGTCTTCGGAGAGGGGCATGTAATTATCATCCTCTGATTCTCCATATGTTACCTGTTCCTTGGGGCTAGCTTGCCCATCCTCTTGCTCGGCCTGCTTGAAGCCTGGCTGGGCAGGATTGTTTTCGTCTTCGGCACCATACAGATTGTTATCATGTCTTGTGTCGGTATCACTATTTTTGCTATGGCGGGGTGCCTAGATTGCTTCTCCAGAGGATTATCTTCCGTTGCCTCATCGCCATTGCTTTCTTTGGGGGTGTCCACCATGTATATATCATATGATGAGGTGGCTGTCCAGCGCCCTATAGGCGGTAGTTCCTGTTCTTCTCCTGCATCGTCGTCCATATCGTCGATGTCTTCGGAGCTGAAGTCAAGCACGTCGGTTAAGTCATCGACAGTGGCTATTAAGTGGGTGGTGGGTGGGGAACGATTTCTTCATCGTCCACTCCCACTCGAGCCGGACATAGTTCGACCAAGAGTCTCCTGACAAGGAGAGAGACCTTAATGAATTTAGCACATCACCCAAGGGCGAGTGCTGAAAGATATCCGCGGAGGTGAACTCCATGACCAGTGCCCAATCAGATTCGATAGGCACAAACGTACGTGGTTCAGATCCTGTAGCCTGAGATGAGTTCGGGGTCCGATGATACCGACCTCATTGGAGGTGGGGTCAGTGTTCGGCTCCAAGGTCGATGAGTGTACGGCTTCCGTGGCGGGGTCCATCCACCCGTCCTCGGATGGCACAATCTGCTCCAGATTAATTCCCGGGGCCGCCGCAGGTGCGATCTCCCGAACACTGTCTGATGGAAGATCTAAGTCATGCTCGTCGTGACTGTTCGGCGCACCTAACACGGGCTCGAATCTGTCGAAGATCAAGTCTCCGCGGATGTTTGCAGTATAGTTCAAGCTTCCAAACCTGACCTGATGGCCAGGGGCGTAGCTATCGATCTGCTCCAGATGGCCAAGAGAGTTGGCCCGCAGTACGAAGACGCCGAATACGAAGATCTGTTCAGGAAGGAAAACCTCCCCCTACACCGCGTCATTGAAGATGATTGGGAGACATCAAGCCTTTGTTGGGGAACGTAACAGAAATTCAAAATTTTCCTACGAGTCACCAAGATCTATCTATGGAGAGACTAGCAATGAGGGGAAGGAGAGTGCATCTACATACCCTTGTAGATCGCTAAGCGGAAGCGTTCAAGAGAACGGGGTTGAAGGAGTCGTACTCGTCGTGATCCAAATCACCGGAGATCCTAGTGCCGAACGGACGGCACCTCCGCGTTCAACACACGTATAGCCCGGTGACGTCTCCCATGCCTTGATCTAGCAAGGAGAGAGGGAGAGGTTGAGGAAGACTCCATCCAGCAGTAGCACAATGGCGTGGTGGTGATGGAGGAGCGTGGCAATCCTGCAGGGCTTCGCCAAGCACCGCGGGAGAGGAGGAGGACTTGGGAGGGCTGCGCCAGAACTTGAGAAGAACTTTGTGTGTTGGGCTGCCCCTTTGCCTCCACTATATATAGGGGGAGAGGGGGGGTTGCGTCTCCACCTAGGGTTCCACCCTAGGGGCGGCGGCTAGCCCTAGATCCCATCTGGGGGGCGGCCAAGGCGGGGAGAGGGGAAACTTGCCCCCCAAGTTAGGTGGGTGCGCCCCCCTCCCCAAACCCTAGGCGCCATGGGCCCTTGTGGGGGGGGGGTGCACCAGCCCACCTGGGGCTGGTCCCCTCCCACACTTGGCCCATGCAGCCCTCCGAGGATGGTGTCCCCACTTGGTGGACCCCCGGGACCCTCCCGGTGGTCCCGGTACATTACCGATAAAACCCGAAACTTTTCCGGTGACCAAAACATGACTTCCATATATAAATCTTTACCTCCGGACCATTCCGGAACTCCTCGTGACGTCCGGGATCTCATCTGGGACTCCGAACAACATTCGGTAAGCACATACAAACTCCCTTTATAACCCTAGTGTCATCGAACCTTAAGTGTGTAGACCCTACATGTTCGGGAACCATGCAGACTTGACCGAGATGTTCTCCGGTCAATAACCAACAGCAGGATCTGGATACCCATGTTGGCTCCCACATGTTCCATGATGATCTCATCGGATGAACCACGATGTCGAGGATTTAATCAATCCCGTATACAATTCCCTCTGTCTAGCGGTATTGTACTTGCCCGAGATTCGATCGTCGGTATGCCGATACCTTGTTCAATCTTCTTACCGGCAAGTCTCTTTACTCGTTCCGTAACACAGCATCCTGTGATCAACCCCTTGGTCACATTGTGCACATTATGATGATGTCCTACCGAGTGGGCCCAGAGATACCTCTCCGTCAACCGGAGTGACAAATCCCAGTCTCGGTTCATGGCAACCCAACAGACACTTTCAGAGATACCTGTAGTGCACCTTTATAGCCACCCAGTTACGTTGTGACATTTGGTACACCCAAAGCATTTCTATAGTATCCGGGAGTTGCACAATCTCATGGTCTAAGGAAATGATACTTGACATTAGAAAAGCTTTAGCATACGAACTACGATCTTTGTGCTAGGCTTAGGATTGGGTCTTGCCCATCACATCATTCTCCTAATGATGTGATCCCTTTATCAACGACATCCAATGTCCATGGTCAGGAAACCGTAACCATCTATTGATCAACGAGCTAGTCAACTAGAGGCTTACTAGGGACATGGTGTTGTCTATGTATCCACACATGTATCTGAGTTTCCTATCAATACAATTATAGCATGGATAATAAACGATTATCATGAACAAGGAAATATAATAATAACTAACTTATTATTGCCTCTAGGGCATATTTCCAACAGTCTCCCATTTGCACTAGAGTCAATAGTCTAGTTCACATTGCCATGTGATTAACATTGACAGGTCACATCACCATGTGACCAACATCCAAAGAGTTTACTAGTGTCACTAAACTAGTTCACATCACCATGTGATTAAGACTCAATGAGTTCTGGGGTTTGATCATGTTTTGCTTGTGAGAGAGGTTTTAGTCATCGGGTCTGCAAAAATGAGATCCGTATGTACTTCGCAAATCTCTAGGTCATATTGTAAATGCTACTTCCACGCTCCACTTGGAGATATTCCAAATGGTTGCTCCACTATATGTATCCGGTTTGCTACTCAGAGTCACTCGGATAGGTGTTAAAGCTTGCATCGACGTAACCCTTTACACCGAACTGTTTATCATCTCCATAATCGAGAAACATGTCCTTATTTACTCCAAGGACAATTTTGACTGCTGTTCAATGATCCATTCTTGGATCATTCTTGTACCCCTTGACTGACTCATGGCAAGGCACACTTCTGGTGCAGTACACAACATAGCATACTATAGAGCCTACATCTGAAGCATAGGGGACAACCTTCGTCCTTTCTCTCTCTTCTACCGTGGTCGAGCTTTAACTCTTAACTTCATACCTAACAACTCAGGCAAGAACTCCTTCTTTGACTGGTCCATCTTGAACACCTTCAAGATCATGTCAAGGTATGTGCTCGTTTGAAAGTACCATTTAGCAGTTTTCGATCTATCCTCATAGATCTTGATGCTCAATGTTTAAGCAGCTTAATCCAGGTTTTCTATTGAAAAACACCTTTCAAACAACCCTATATGCTTTCCAGAAATTCTACATCATTTCCGATCAACAATATGTCAACAACATATACTCATCAGAAATGCTATAGTGCTCCCAATCACTTCTTTGGAATTACAAGTTTCTCATAAACTTTGTATAAACCCAAAATCTTTGATCATCTCATGAAAGCGTACATTCCAACTCCGAGATGCTTACTCCAGTCCTTAGAAGGATTGCTGGAGCCAGCATTACCTTTTAGCATCCTTAGGATCGACAAAACCTTTCTGATTGTATCACATACAACCTTTTCTTACGAAGACTGGTAAGGAAACTCGTTTTGACATCCATCTGCCAGATTTCATAAATGCAGCTAATGCTAACATGATTCCGACGGACTTAAGCATCGCTACGGATGAGAAAATCTCATCGTAGTCAACTCCTTGAACTTGTGAAAAACTCTTCGCCACAAGTCAAGCTTCATAGATGGTGACATTACCGTCCACGTCCGTCTTCTTCTTAAAGATCCATTTATCTCAATGGCTTGCCGATCATCGGGCAAGTCCACCAAAGTCCATGCTTTGTTTCGATACATGGATCCTATCTCGGATTTCATGGCTTCTAACCATTTGTTGGAATATGGGCCCACCATTGCTTCTCCATAGCTCGTAGGTTCATTGTCGTCTAGCAACATGACCTTCAAGACAGGATTACTGTACCACTCTGAAGTAGTACGCATCCTTGTCACCCTATGAGGTACGATAGTGACTTGATCCGAAGTTTCATGATCACTATCATAAGCTTCTACTTCAATTGGTGTAGGTGCCACAGGAACAACTTCCTGTGCCCTGCTACACACTAGTTGAAGTGTTGGTTCAACAACCTCATCAAGTCTCCACCATCCTCCCACTCAATTCTTTCAAGAGAAACTTTTCCTCGAGAAAGGACCCGTTTCTAGAAACAATCCCTATTGCTTTCGGATCTGAATTAGGAGGTATACCCAACTGTTTTGGGTGTCCTATGAAGATGCATTTTATCCGCTTTGGGTTCGAGCTTATCAACCTGAAACTTTTTCACATAAGCGTCCCGGCCCCAAACTTTTAAGAAACGACAACTTAGGTTTCTCCAAACCATAGTTCAGACGGTGTCGTCTCAATGGAATTACGTGGTGCCCTATTAAAGTGAGTACGGTTGTCTCTAATGCCTAACCCATGAAGGATAGTGGTAATTCGATAAGAGACATCATGGTACGCACCATATATATCCAACAGGGTGCAACTATGATGTTCGGACACACCATCACACTATGGTGTTCCAGGCGGTATTAATTGTGAAACAATTTCCACAAAGTCTTAATTGCGTGCCAAAGCTCGTAACTCAGATACTCATCTGTATGATCATATCATAGACATTTTATCCTCTTGTCACGATGACCTTCAACTTCACTCTGAAATTACTTGAACCATTCAATAATTCAGACTTGTGTTTCATCAAGTAAATATACTCAGTATCTACTCAAATCATCCGTGAAGTAAGAACATAACGATATCCACTACATGCCTCAGCACTCATTGGACTGCACACATCAAAATGTATTACTTCCAACAAGTTGCTTTCTTGTTCCATTTTACTGAAAACGAGACTTTCGGTCATCTTGCCCATGTGGTATGATTTGCATGTCTCAAGTGATTCAAAATCAAGTGAGTCCAAATGGTCCATTTGCATGGAGTTTCTTCATGCGTATACACCAATAGACATGGTTCGCATGTCTCAAACTTTTCAAAAACGAGTGAGTCCAAAGATCGATCAACATGGAGCTTCTTCATGCATTTTATGACTTACATGGCAGTGCCACAAGTAGTTGGTTGTCACGCCCAATATGCGACCCTATCCAAAAGGAACTCGAAGGTCCCACCAAGGATAGACCCGCATATTGAAATGCTTTTGCAAGGTGGATATCATTACGTCAACATTACATAATAGATGGGGATACATACATAAGGCATACAATGCCACACGAATACAACAATACATCATACACAATAGCATCATCTGACTACGGATGGAACAAAAACAGAAACTCAAACGACATCCACCCTGCTAGCCCAGGCTGCCAACCTGGAACCTATCCCCTGATTGAAGAAGAAGCAGAAGAAGAACTCCGAAACAAGATCATCGCATAACCTGTACTTGCAACTGTTGTTGTAGTAATCTGTGAGCCACGAGGACTCAGCAATCCCATTACCATGGGTATCAAGACTAGCAAAGCTTAATGGGAAAGGAAAGGGGTAAAGTGGTGAGGTTGCTGCAGCGACTAAGCATATATGGTGGCTAACATACGCAAATAAGAGCGAGAAAAGAGCAAATGGAACGGTCGTGAAGCTAGCAATGATCAAGAAGTGATCCTGAACTCCTACTTACGTCAAACATAACCCAAAACCGTGTTTACTTCCCGGACTCCGCCGAAAAGAGACCATCACGGCTACACACGCGGTTGATGCGTTTTAAATCGGATCTGGTGTCAAGTTATCTTCAACCGGACATTAACAAATTCCCATCTGCCCATAACCGTGGGCACGACTTTTGAAAGTTTATACCCTGCAGGGGTGTCCCAACTTAGCCCATGATAAGCTCTTGCGATCAATGAAGGATATACCTTCTCCCAGGAAGACCTGATCAGACTCAGAATCCCGGTTTACAAGACATTTCGACGATGGTAAAACAAGACCAGCAAAGCCGCCCGATGCACCGACAAATCCCGATAGGAGCTGCACATATCTCGTTCTCAGGGCACACCGGATGAGACATCCTACGAGTAAAACTAGCCCTCAAGTTTCCCCGAGGTGGCCCCGCAAGCTGCTCATTTCGGACCAACACTCGAAGGAGCACTGGCCCGGGGGGGGCTAAAATAAAGATGACCCTCGGGCTCTGGAAACCCAAGGGAAAAAGGGCTAGGTGAGGCAAATGGTAAAACCAATGTTGGGCCTTGCTGGAGGAGTTTTATTCAAAGCGAACTGTCATGGGGGTCCCATAAATCACCCAACCGCGTAAGGAACGCAAAATCCGGGAACATAACACCGGTATGACAGAAACTAGGGCGGCAAGACTGGAACAAAACACCAGGCATAAGGCTGAGCCTTCCACCCTTTACCAAGTATATAGATGCATTAATTAAATAAGAGATATTGTGATATCCCAACATAAACCTGTCCACCATGGAGCAAACTTCAACTTCACCTAAAAACTAACAACACTATAAGAGGGGCTGAGCAAAGCAGTAACATAGCCAAGCAATGGTTTGCTAGGAAGGGTGTCAAAGGTTAGAGGTTCATGGCAATTTGGGAGGCTTGAGGAGCAAAAGATAGGTAACGCAGCATAGCGATATAACGAAGCAACTAGCATAGCAATGATAGTAGTGAGATCCAGGGTGACGGTCATCTTGCCTGAAATCCAGCAAGGAAGAAGAACGAGTCCATGAAGAAGACGAACGGGCGTAGTCGAACAAATCCTCACAATTGCAACATTACCGGAACTAAGAAGCAACACCGGAAAGAAACAAACAACATGGTAAACAACCATCACATAAGCATGGCATGATGCACAACCAAGTATGATGCATGTCCGGTTTAAAGAGGCATGGCATGGCAAAGTGCAACAAACCACACTACAAGTTAAGTGGAGCTTAATATGCAACGAGTTGCATATTGACAAAACACCACATTGACATATTTAGTTTAATCTCGTTTAAGCTACCAAACAATATTAAATGTTGTTAAACATGGCAAGAGGTGAAGCATAAGTAAACTAACTATCTAGGCAAGTTTAAATGAGGCCGGAAACATCAAACAACAATTCCGGAAAATCCCCATGTGCATATTTTGAATTTGGTACTGTTGTGCCCTAAAACATATTTTATTGTTGTTAAACAGGAAAATAAAGCCCGTCATGTTAAACTAGGCATTTTTTCACCCCATTTACATATAAAGAACATTTAATTCCGATCTACGGTTATTTAGTTATGAAATAAATCATTTTAACATGGCATTTATGCAAATTTAATCAAACATCATTTTAAACATGGATGAAAGTTGGATATTATGAAACTAGACAAAATTCTAAGCATTTTACATATATAAAACATTTTACTCCGATGCACGGTTATGAGTTATTAAATGCATGAACATGAGGGACTTTTCTATAAATCTGTAAAACATAGGATAAATGCTAAATTGGCAACAGGAAAAAATGACACGGGCCGAATCTGAGGCTGGCCCATCAAAGCACAGGGGCGGGGCTTCTCACCAGGCCTCATGGGCCGGCTCGGAGGAGGGGCCCAAGAGGGCGCAAGGCTGCTGGGCTGGAGGCTGCTGGGCAGGGACTAGGCCCACGAGGTCAGGTCAACGGGCGCGCTGGGCCGGCCTGCTTGCGATGCCCAGGAGGAGCGCGACCAGGGGTCAACGCGCGGAGGGCGCGCCGTCCTCCCGAACCAGAGGATGAGCGAGGCGGCGGTGGCTGACGGGGCTCCGACGATAAGGGAGGAACGGCGGGGCGGCGGGATCCACCAGATCCGACGAGGAGGAGGGGCTGGGGCGGCGGGATCCAGCAGATCCGACAAGGAGGAGGCTAGGGCGGCCGGAGACGCTAGGGCGAAGATGGGTCGCGGTTGCTGGAGCTCCTCAAGCAGAGACGAACGACTGGTTGCAGGGGACTTGCGGCGGAGCTCGGTGCCTCGCCTCACTGGAAGACGAACGGGACGGCGTCGACCGGCGCTGGTTCATTAACAGTGGAGAGAGAGAGATGGTTAGAGGAGGAGAACCAGAGAAAGGGGGAGAAGGGGGAGTGAGGACACGACGACCTGCTTGGGAAGGATCAAGGAGGCTTGCGCGGTTGGGGATGAGGTCGAGCATGGGAGGCCGGGCGAGCAGTGGATCAAGGGGGCCTGGGGTTGGTTCGATGCTGAAAACGAGGGAAGCCGTCGGTGCAATCTTGTTGGGTGGAATGGATCGGGAGGGATCCCGAGGAAGAAGGGGGGGTTGGTCGGTGGTGGATTTGGTAGGAGAGGAAAATGAGTAAGGAGGCGGCGGATGGGACGGATGGAATGGATGGGACGGCTCGAACTACGGTTTGCCTGCTTATAAATATAGTGAGTGAGATTAGGGGGTAGGGGCTACTGGGTCCGTCCGATCGTAATCGGGCGATCGAGAATGAATTGGCTAGGGAGTCCAAATGAGAAAACGGAGATGTTTTATAGGTGTTAGGGGATGATCCAGACCCATCGGTAACAACACCCAGGTCGGGTCCGGGACAACTTTCGGACGCGCGCGAGGGGTCTGCGGGCTGGCAAGATAGGTTAGGTGGTCACGGAAGCGAAAACCCGATTGGTCCCGGAACGGTCAACGAAGGCAACGGAGAGAAGCGAGGAACGCAACTACGAACGGTTACGAGTTTTGTGAAAACATGCGGATGCAAGTTAAAAAAACGATGATGGCAACGAGTGCCGATGCAATGCAAATGATGCGATGATGAAATGCATGACATGAACAAAATGCAAAACAAAAGATAAAAACCCAAGCACGGAGAAAATAACATATCGCATCTTCGGAAAAGGCAAGAGTTGGAGTTATGAATATGGAAAGTTGTATCTGGGGCGTTACAACACTCCACCACTACGAGAGGATCTTGTCCCGAGATCTAGGATGGCACCGGAGAGAAAACGGAAGAGGAAGATAAGAGGTAAACTAAATTGCTTCTTCGACAAATGAGTGAAACCATGAACCTTGAGAGGTTGAGCAAAATGAAAGAAAGAAACCAACGATGATGAACAAAGTTGAAAACACTCTGTTAGAAAAGAGGAAGAAGGGATACGACGAGAACCAAGAGGTTTAGTGATAAGATAGATATTGAAAACCACTCCAGTTGAAAAGAGAAGCAAGCTATACAAGAGAATTTGGGCAGCACTCCGGTAGAAAAGAGAAGGAAAACTTGATAAGATGAGAGAACCTGAATGAAAACACAAAACTCCGATTAAATGGATAAGCATGAAAAACATGATCCTCACAATTCGAGATGATGAGTGAAAAGAGCAACATCACAATGCCTCCGGAAGAAAGAATAGAAGATAGATCATTCGAATAACAGAATGGAGAAGAAAATGCCAACTTCTGCCACAAAAGAACTTGGAAAGCACCCTTCCAAGAAGGTTAGAACGGAGTTGTTTGAAAACCAATAACGAAAAGAATAAGCTTGTAGTGGGCTTATGGAAACATCTCAACACTTGAGGTGAAATTCTACCACTAACGAAAAACAATTGCTTGTTTGAGATCAACGAAGAGATGAAAACTTCTTTCGCCGAGAAGAGAAGGAGAAACTTGGATCATTAATAAGCACCATAATTAGCAACATTCCTTAGGGAGGGCTTTAGGTAAAATCTTTACCAAGATAACTCCAATGGAGGGATTAATAGGTTGAAACGATCTCCTTAACAAAGAGAAAATGATGGATTTAAAACATCTCATTCTCGACAACTTGAATCATGAATGGAAATTGTCAATAACAATATAGCACCACCTCAAAAGATAAGATAGAAAGAATTGCACTTCAGAATGCAAGATGAAGAATGCTTGAACTCCTCAAAACAAAACATGTGTTAAGCACCCTGTTTAATTTTGAGTATAGCTTGGCGGACCATAACTTCGAGTGAAATCTTGAAAAACAATTGAGGAATGAAAAGAATCCTTGACGAACCATCATGAAGAAACTCTCGAAGAACTCTAGATAAATAAAATAAGGTTGCAAGGAGAGAAGCTTGAAAAGAATAAGATGAATCCTTGCGTTGATTAGATGGAGCTTCGCGATGATATAACCGAGAAAAACTTGGAACTCCGGAAAGAAAGATGAACAAATGAGATCAAAATTTTTGATGAACCTCCGGAATAAGGAATTAAACACTTGGATGAAACAAGAATAAGCATTACATTATGCTTATCCTTCACCAATTTAGATTAATGGCAAGCAACGGATTTGGCATACTACTTATTCTCGTAAAAAGGATTAAGATAGATATATAGCACAAACTTTAGAAGGTATTGATGGGACCACCGGCGGGATTTGGAAACAACGAATGAATTGATATGATAACAAAGGAAGTGAAATCTTGAATGAACCACCGTAAAAATTGAAAATGAAAGTAGAAAAGGCACAATTCAGCAGGAAGAATTGGAAAACGAATGAAGATACTTGAGGGGATTTAAATACATGAGAACGAAGAGATCATGAACTGATTAGAGGGTATTTGAACGATGCACTGGTAGAATATGGAGAAGGAGAGCTAAAAGCTGAGAATGAAAAATTATGACATGATGGCTTCGGAGGAAAGAAATGGAAACAACTCATGAAATGCTTCGGATGGGTGAAAAGAATTCTCACAATCGAAAAAAATTATGAGGATGGCATGAATCTAGAACCATGATTCTTCAAGAGAATGGACCAAGATTTAGAGGAAACACTTCTTCGGTCTTCACATGTTGAGAATGATGACGAGAACCACCAAAACTGTTGAGGCACTTCAGATCAAACAAGAATAGAAATGATGAAGCAACGATCAAAATATTTTGAAAACGATCTTGGAGAAGGGATATGACTGATGAAAATTCATTCTTACATCAAACTTCGAAAGACTTTTGGAAATCGCTCCGTATAAATTAGAAGAGTTAGATAAGATCCCGGGAAAAGACCTGTGGGTTAGGGCCCACTCAAAAGAAACACCATTGAATGATTGATTCAAAGGGGAGGATTGCACTGGTTGAATTAAATGGCTTGAATGAGATAATAATCTCCAAATAGCTTGAAAGGATCTTGGAAGAAAAGACGAGCCTTTTGAGATATCTTCAACACTCCAGGACAAATGAATAGCGAGAAGTGAATGATTAAGAGGTGCATCGGCATGAGAAAAACGTTTGACACGAGGAAAAGAATATGATCAACACTGAAAGCTTGAAATTAATCCACCGGAGAAGAATACGAGAATGAAGAATGATGAACTTGAAACTGTTGAGCATCTTCATGGGAAGTCACCGAATAAGAACATTGAAAGAAAAGAATGAAGAGACTTCCCACAAATAAAAGGATACATGATTAAGAAATCTGGGTCCTTGAAGAAAAAGGGGTGGGAGGGCGGGAAAACAAAGGCAACTTGGGGACGGATGAAACGGATACCATTGAGAAAACTTAGAATTGATCTCACAAATGTTGAAATGATCGGATCCACTTGAAGAGAACCACGCCGGTTGGAAAAAATTGACATGACCATCTCGATGATCAAAAGGATTAGTACTCCCATAGAAATATGAGAACACCATTTAGGAAAGGTATGGATTCCACATTTGACTTAGAAGCAACTCGAATACCACAAATAAAACAAAACAAAGGATTTGGCTTGCAGAATAAGCCGGAACAAATACATATGATAGAGATTTACCCAAATCCATATCATGCATCTGTCGGAAAGATATTCTAGGAGCTACTTGAATTCCCACCTATAAACTCCCGAAACTTTCTGGTTATGCAATCTGGTGTTGGGGATACAGAGGAAGCAATATATCTCACCCAAACTAACAATACCTACATCCAGCTGTATCCATCCATCAACACATAACCAAGAAAACTCTGGAAATCGTGTACCTCAACCTTCGAAAAGCATCCGTTATACGAGCTATGGCAATACTCCCGAACTCCCCAGTACTGGGTGGTGTCGAGGTTATCTCACCAACAACTGCATAAAAGAGATTTTCAATGTCAGCAAAACTCAGGTATTCCAGAACTGCAACGATAAAATTGTGAAGACAACACCTCGGAGCTCAACTCCCCGGGTCACTGCCACATAAAAGACAAGAGGCACCAAGAACAATGTTCTCGTCACAAAACCATCGGAACGATTCCAAGATACCCGCGTGATCCTAAAATTTTTTAGTGAAATTTGAGGAGAGGAAAGACAAAACATCTACGTCAGGAGACCTCACCAGAGCGACGAAGCGACTAAGGAGTAAAAAGAATCCTACTCTCTGATATATATAATCCTAAGACTCAAAATAGTTTTCTTCTAGACTCAACAATGGCCAACAATCAAGGGGGCTCCTATGGTCGGTCGAGGCTCTGATACCAACTTGTCACGCCCAATATGCGACTCTATCCAAAAGGAACTCGAAGGTCCCACCAAGGATAGACCCGCATATTGAAACGCTTTTGCAAGGTGGATATCATTACATCAACATTACATAATAGATGGGGATACATACATAAGGCATACAATGCCACACGAATACAACTATACATCATACACAATAGCATCATCCGACTACGGATGGAACACAAATAGAAACTCAAACAACATCCACCCTGCTAGCCCAGGCTGCCAACCTAGAACCTATCCCCTGATTGAAGAAGAAGCAGAAGAAGAACTCCGAAACAAGCAAACATCGCTCTCGCGTCATGATCATCGCATAACCTGTACCTGCAACTGTTGTTGTAGTAATCTGTGAGCCACGAGGACTCAGCAATCCCATTACCATGGATATCAAGACTAGCAAAGCTTAATGGGAAAGGAAAGGGGTAAAGTGGTGAGGTTGCTGCAGCGACTAAGCATATATGGTGTCTAACATACGCAAATAAGAGCGAGAAGAGAGCAAATGGAACGGTCGTGAAGCTAGCAATGATCAAGAAGTGATCCTGAACTCCTACTTACGTCAAACATAACCCAAAACCATGTTCACTTCCTGGACTCTGCCGAAAAGAGACCATCACGGCTACACACGCGGTTGATGCGTTTTAAATCGGATCTGGTGTCAAGTTATCTACAACCGGACATTAACAAATTCCCATCTGCCCATAACCGCGGGCATGGCTTTCGAAAGTTTATACCCTGTAGGGGTGTCCCAACTTAGCCCATGATAAGCTCTCGCGATCAACGAAGGATATACCTTCTCCTAGGAAGACCCGATCAGACTCGGAATCCCGGTTTACAAGACATTTCGACAATGGTAAAACAAGACTAGCAAAGCCGTACGATGCACCGACAAATCCCAATAGGAGCTGCACATATCTCGTTCTCAGAGCACACCGGATGAGACATCCTACGAGTAAAACCAGCCCTCAAGTTTCCTCGAGGTGGCCCCGCAGGCTGCTCATTTCGGACCAACACTCGAAGGAGCACTGGCCCGGGGGGCTAAAATAAAGATGACCCTTGGGCTCCGGAAACCCAAGGGAAAAAGGGCTAGGTGAGACAAATGGTAAAACCAATGTTGGGCCTTGCTGGAGGAGTTTTATTCAAAGCGAACTGTCATGGGGGTCCCATAAATCACCCAACCGCGTAAGGAACGCAAAATCCGGGAACATAACACCGGTATGACGGAAACTAGGGCGGCAAGAGTGGAACAAAACACCAGACATAAGGCTGAGCCTTCCACCCTTTGACAAGTATATAGATGCATTAATTAAATAAGAGATATTGTGATATCCCAACATAAACCTGTCCACCATGGAGCAAACTTCAACTTCACCTAAAACTAACAACGCTATAAGAGGGGCTGAGCAAAGCAGTAACATAGCCAAGCAATGGTTTGCTAGGAAGGGTGTCAAAGGTTAGAGGTTCATGGCAATTTGGGAGGCTTGAGGAGCAAAAGATAGGTAACGCAGCATAGCGATATAACGAAGCAACTAGCATAGCAATGATAGTAGTGAGATCCAGGGTGACGGTCATCTTGCCTGAAATCCCGCAAGGAAGAAGAACGAGTCCATGAAGAAGACGAACGGGCGTAGTCGAACAAATCCTCACAATCGCAACATTACCGGAACTAAGAAGCAACACCGGAAAGAAACAAAAACATGGTAAACAACCATCACATAAGCATGGCACGATGCACAACCAAGTATGATGCATGTCCGGTTTAAAGAGGCATGGCATGGAAAAGTGCAACAAACCACACTACAAGTTAAGTGGAGCTTAATATGCAACGAGTTGCATATTGACAAAACACCACATTGACATATTTAGTTTAATCTCGTTTAAGCTACCAAACAATATTAAATGTTGTTAAACATGGCAAGAGGTGAAGCATAAGTAAACTAACTATCTAGGCAAGTTTAAATGAGGCCGGAAACATCAAACAACAATTCCGGAAAAATCCCCATGTGCATATTTTGAATTTGGTACTGTTCTGCCCTAAAACATATTTTATTTTTTTACACAGGAAAATAAAGCCACCATGTTAAACTAGGCATTTTTCCACCCCATTTACATATAAAGAATATTTAATTCCGATCTACGGTTATTTAGTTATGAAATAAATCATTTTAACATGGCATTTATGCAAATTTAATCAAACATCATTTTAAACATTTTAAACATGGATGAAAGTTGGATATTATGAAATTAGACAAAATTCTAAGCATTTTACATATATAAAACATTTTAATCCGATGCACGGTTATGAGTTATTAAATGCATGAACATGAGGGACTTTTTTGTAAATCTGTAAAACATAGGATAAATGCTAAATTGGCAACAGGAAAAAATGACACGGGCCGAATCTGAGGCTGGCCCATCAATGCACAGGGGTGGGGCTGCTCACCAGGCCTCATGGGCCGGCTCGGAGGAGGGGCCCAAGAGGGCGTGAGGCTGCTGGGTTGGAGGCTGCTGGGCAGGGACTAGGCCCACGAGGCCTGGTCAACGGGCACGCTGGGCCGGCCTGCTTGCGATGCCCAGGAGGAGCGCGCCCAGGGGTCAATGCGCGGAGGGCGCGTCGTCCTCCCGAACCAGAGGACGAGCGAGGCGGCGGTGGCTGATGGGGCTCCGGCGACAAGGGAGGAACGGCGGGGCGGCGGGATCCACCAGATCCGACGAGGAGGAGGCTGGGGCGGCCGGAGACGCTAGGGCGAAGCTGGGCCACGGTTGCTGGAGCTCCTCGAGCAGAGACGAACGGCCGGTTGCAGGGGACTTGCGACGGAGGTCGGTGCCTGGCCTCGCTGGAAGTCGAACGGGATGGCGGCGACCGGCGCTGGTTCATTAACAGCAGAGAGAGATGGTTAGAGGAGGAGAACCAGAGAAAGGGGGAGAAGGGGGCGTGAGGAAACGACGACCTGCTTGGGAATGATCATGGAGGCTTGCACAGTTGGGGATGAGGTCGAGCACGGGAGGCCGGGCGAGCTGTGGATCGAGGGGGCCTGGGGTTGGTTCGATGCTGAAAATGAGGGAGGTGGTCGGTGCGACCTGGTTGGGTGGAATGGATCGGGAGGGATCCCGAGGAAGAAGGTGGGGTTGGTCGGTGGTGGATTTGGCAGGAGAGGAAAACGAGTAAGGAGGCGGCGGATGGGACGGCTTGAACTAGGGTTTGCTTGCTTATAAATATAGTGAGTGAGATTAGGGGGTAGGGGCTACTGGGTCCGTCCGATCGTAATAGGGCGATCGAGAATGAATTGGCTAGGGAGTCCAAATGAGAAAACGGAGATGTTTTATAGATGTTAGGGGATGATCTGGACCCATAGGTAACAACACCCGGGTCGGGCCCGGGACAACTTTCGGACACGCGCGAGGGGTCTGCGGGCTGGCATGAGAGATTAGGTGGTCACAGAAGCGAAAACCCGATTGGTCTCGGAACGGTCAACGAAGGCAACGGAGAGAAGCGAGGAACGCAACTACGAACGGTTATGAGTTTTGTGAAAACATGCGGATGCAAGTTAAAGAAAACGATGATGGCAACGAGTGCCGATGCAATGCAAATGATGCGATGATCAAATGCATGACATGAACAAAATTCAAAATAAAAGATAAAAACCCCAGCACGGAGAAAATAACATATCGCATCTCCGGAAAAGGCAAGAGTTGGAGTTATGAATATGGAAAGTTGTATCTGGGGCGTTACAGTGGTACTATCATTACTATCTTATATCTTTTGGCATGAACGTGTGTATCACTACGATCGAGATTCGATAAACCATTCATTTTAGGCGCAAGACCATTGAAGGTATTATTCAAATAAACAGAGTAACCATTATTCTCCTTAAATGAATAACCGTATTGCGATAGACATAATCCAATCATGTCTATGCTCAACGCAAACACCAAATAACAATTATTTAGGTTTAACACCAATCTCGATGGTAGAGGGAGCGTGCGATGCTTGATCACATCAACCTTGGAAACACTTCCAACACATATCGTCAGCTCACCTTTAGCTAGTCTCCGTTTATTCCGTAGCTTTTATTTCGAGTTACTAACACTTAGCAACCGAACCGGTATCTAATACCGTGGTGCTACTAGGAGTACTAGTAAAGTACACATTAACTTTATGTATATCCAATATACTTCCGTCGACCTTGCCTGCCTTCTTATCTACCAAGTATCTAGGGTGGTTCTGCTTTAGTGTCCGTTCCTCTTATTACAGAAGCACTTAGTCTCGGGTTAGGGTTCAACCTTGGGTTTTCACTAGAGCAGCAACTGTTTTGCCGTTTCATGAAGTATCCCTTCTTTCCCTTGCCCTTCTTGAAACTAGTGGTTATACTAACCATCAACAATTGATGCTCCTACTTGACTTCTACTTCCGTGGTGTCAAACATCGCGAATACTTCAAGGATCATCATATCTATCCCTGATATGTTATAGTTCATCACGAAGCTCTAGTAGCTTGGTGGCAATGACTTTGGAGAAACATCACTATATCATCTAGAAGATTAACTCCCACTCGATTCAAGTGATTGTTGTACTCAGACAATCTGAGCACAAGCTCAACGATTGAGCTTTTCTCCCTTAGTTTGCAGGCTAAGAAAATCATCGGAGGTCTCATACCTATTGACGTGGGCACGAGCCTGAAATCCCAATTTCAGCCCTTGAAACATCTCACATGTTCCGCGATGTTTCGAAATCGTCTTTGGTGCCTTATCTCTAAACCGTTTAACTGAACTATCACGTAGTTATCAAAACGTGTATGTCAAATGTTTGCAACATCCATAGACGACGTTCGAGGTTCAGCACACCGAGCGGTGCATTAAGGACATAAGCCTTCTACGCAGCAATGAGGACAATCCTCAGTTTACGGACCCAATCCGCATAATTGCTACTATCAACTTTCAACTAATTTTTTCTCTAGGAACATATCTAAAACAGTAGAACTAAAGCGTGAGCTACGACATAATTTGCAAGAATCTTTTGACTATGTTCAGGATAATTAAGTTCATCTTATGAACTCCCACTCAGATAGACATCCCTCTAGTCATCTAAGTGATTACATGATCCGAGTCAACTAGGCCGTGTCCGATCATCCCGTGAGACGGACTAGTCATCATCGGTGAACATCTTCATGTTGATCATATCTACCATATGACTCATGCTCGACCTTTCGGTCTCTTGTGTTCCGAGGCCATGTCTGTACATGCTAGGCTCGTCAAGTCAACCTAATTGTTCCGCGTGTGTAAATCTGGCTTACACCCGTTTCATGTGAATGTTAGAATCTATCACACCCGATCATCACGTGGTGCTTCGAAACAATGAACTTTCGCAATGGTGCACAGTTAGGGGGAACACTTTCTTGAAATTTTAATGAGAGATCATCTTATTTAAGCTACCATCGTTCTAAGCAAATAAGATGTAAAACATGATAAACATCAAATGCAATCAAAAAGTGACATGATATGGCCAATATCATTTTGCTCCTTTTGATCTCCATCTTCGGGGCTCCATGATCATCATCGTCACCGGCATGACACCATGATCTCCATCATCATGATCTCCATCATCGTGTCTCCACGAAGTTGTCTCGCCAACTATTACTTCTACTACTATGGCTACCGGTTAGCAACAAAGTAAAGTAATTGCATGGCGTTGTTCAATGACACGCATGTCATACAATAAATAAAGACAACTCCTATGGCTCCTGCCAGTTGTCATACTCATCGACATGCAAGTCATGATTCCTATTACAAGAACATGATCAATCTCATACATCACATATCATTCATCACATTCTTCTTGGCCATATCACATCACATAACATACCCTGCAAAAACAAGTTAGACGTCCTCTAATTGTTGTTTGCATGTTTTACGTGGCTGCTATGGGTTTCTAGCAAGAACGTTTCTTACCTACGCAAAAGCCACAACGTGATATGCCAATTGATATTTACCCTTCATAAGGACCCTTTTCATCGAATCCGATCCGACTAAAGTGGGAGAGACTGGCGCCCGCTAGCCACCTTATGCAACAAGTGCATGTCAGTCGGTGGAACCTGTCTCACGTAAGTGTACGTGTAAGGTCGGTCCAGGCCGCTTCATCCCACGATGCCGCTGAATCAAGATAAGACTAGTAATGGTAAGCATATTGAACAAAATCAACGCCCACAACTACTTTGTGTTCTACTCGTGCATAGAATCTATGCAATAGACCTAGCTCATGATGCTACTATTGGGGAACGTAGTAGAAATTCAAAATTTTCCTACGAGTCACCAAGATCTATCTATGGAGAGACTAGCAACAAGGGGAAGGAGACTTCATCTACATAATCTTGTAGATCCTAAGCGGAAGCGTTCAAGAGAACGGGGTTGAAGGAGTCGTACTCGTCGTGATCCAAATCACCGGAGATCCTAGTGCCGAATGGACGGCACCTCCGCGTTCAACACACGTACAGCCCGGTGACGTCTCCCATGCCTTGATCCAGCAAGGAGAGAGGAAGAGGTTGAGGAAGACTCCATCCAGAAGCAGCACAACGGCGTGGTGGTGATGGAGGAGCGTGACAATCCTGCAGGGCTTTGCCAAGCACCGCGGGAGAGGAGGAGGACTTGGGATAGGGGGAGGGTTGCGCCAGAACTTGAGAAGAACTTCCTGTGTTGGGCTGCCCCTTTGCCTCCACTATATATAGGGGGAGAGGGGGGGCTGCGCCCCCACCTAGGGTTCCACCCTAGGGGTGGCGGCCAGCCCTAGATCCCATCTCGGGGCGGCCAAGGGGGGGAGAGGGGAAACTTGCCCCCCAAGTTAGGTGGGTGCGCCCCCCTCCCCAAACCCTAGGCGCCATGAGCCCTTGTGGGGGGGCGCACCAGCCCACCTGGGGCTGGTCCCCTCCCGCACTTGGACCATGCAGCCCTCCGAGGATGGTGGCCCCACTTGGTGGACCCCCGGGACCCTCCCGGTGGTCCCGGTACGTTACCGATAAAACCCGAAAATTTTCCGATGACCAAAACAGGACTTCCCATATATAAATCTTTACCTCCAGACCATTCCGGAACTCCTCGTGACGTCCGGGATCTCATCCGGGACTCCGAACAACATTCGGTAACCACATACAAACTCCCTTTATAACCCTAGCGTCATCGAACCTTAAGTGTGTAGACCCTACGGGTTCGGGAACCATGCAGACATGACCGAGATGTTCTCCGGTCAATAACCAACAGCGGGATCTGGATACCCATGTTGGCTCCCACATGTTCCACGATGATCTTTTCAGATGAACCCCGATGTCGAGGATTCAATCAATCCCGTATATAATTCCCTTTGTCTAGCGGTGTTGTACTTGCCTAAGATTCGATCGTCGGTATGCCGATACCTTGTTCAATCTCGTTACCGGCAAGTCTCTTTACTCATTTCATACACATCATCCCGTGATCAACCCGTTGGTCACATTGTGCACATTATGATGATGTACTACTGAGTGGGCCCAGAGATACCTCTCCGTCAACCAGAGTGACAAATCCCAGTCTCGATTCGTGCCAACCCAACAGACACTTTCGGAGATACCTGTAGTGCACCTTTATAGCCACCCAGTTACTTTGTGACGTTTGGTACACCCAAAGCATTCCTACGGTATCCGGGAGTTGCACAATCTCATGGTCTAAGGAAATGATACTTGATATTAGAAAAGCTTTAGCATACGAACTATGATCTTTGTGCTAGGCTTAGGATTGGGTCTTGTCCATCACATCATTCTCCTAATGATGTGATCCCTTTATCAACGACATCCAATGTCCATGGTCAGGAAACCGTAACCATCTATTGATCAACGAGCTAGTCAACTAGAGGCTTACTAGGGACATGGTGTTGTCTATGTATCCACACATGTATCTGAGTTTCCTATCAATACAATTATAGCATGGATAATAAACGATTATCATGAACAAGGAAATATAATAATAACTAATTTATTATTGCCTCTAGGGCATATTTCCAACAGACTTATCGCGACGGCATAGTGGAACTCTCAATGAAAGCACCAATGTCGGTATCAAAACCGGCGGATCTCGGGTAGGGGGTCCCGGACTGTGCGTCTAAGGCCAATGGTAACAGGAGGCGGGCCCTCTTGATGGAGGTAATACCCTACTTCCTGCTTGATTGATCTTGATGATATGAGTATTACAAGAGTTGATCTACCACGAGATCGTAGAGGCTAAACCCTAGAAGCTAGCCTATGATTATGATTGTTGTTGTCCTACGGACTAAACCTTCCGGTTTATAGAGACACTGGAGGGGGCTAGGGTTACACAGAGTCAGTTACGGAGAAGGAGATCTACATATCCGAATCGCCAAGCTTGCCTTCCACGCAAAGGAGAGTCCCATCCGGACACGGGACGAAGTCTTCAATCTTGTATCTTCATAGTCCAACAGTCCGACCAAAGTATATAGTCCGGTTGTCCAAGGACCCCTTAATCCCGGACTCCCTCGGTCATGAACATGCATTATGCATAAGTAACATTGGATACTAGCAAGAGGAGGATATGAACACCATGAACATAAATATCATAGAGGCTATGTTGGTTTTGGTTCAACTACATGCATGAACATGTGCCAAGTCAAACCACTCGAACATTCAGAGGAGGATACCATATCATCATACTACATCACAATCATTTTAATGCAATGTTGACACCCAAGATAAATCATTATCCACTCCTAGCTACTTAAGCTTGGCATGAGAAAATATAATCTCTCATTGTCATTGCAAACATGTTTGATCATGATAGGCTGAATCATGGATACTAGGTTAAACATATTTACAAAAACAGAACGAGTTGAGTTCATACCCGTTTCTGTCTGCCATAGCCAGTTCATCAAATTTCGTCATTACTGCCTTTCACTTGCACGATCGAACGATATGAAAAAATGATAATAGTGCAAGAGTGCCGTGGACTAAGCTAGAATCTGCAAACATTTTATTCAAAGGGAGAAGACAAGGTAATATAGGCTCTCTGTTAGATCAACAATAATGCATATGAGAGCTACTCAACATTTTCATCGTGGTCTTCTCCTTGGTATGACTCAATGAAAAGAAAAGAAATTCAGAGAACACACTGAAATATTTTTGGAGTTTTTGGTTTCGGGAAGAAAGCAAATTAAAGAAACAAAAACAAAAACGAGAAATCTTTTTGCAAAAGAAGAACAAGGGAGAGCTCCCAACAAGCAAAAGAAGAACAAGGAAATCTTTTTGCATTTTCTTTTTAAGTACTACATCTAACTACACTAAAAAATCAAGATGCAAGAAATATTTTTTGGATTTTCTCAAAGTCTTTCAAACACACAAGCAGAAGGCGAGAAAACAAATCTAGCATGGATAATACAATGAAAAAGTATGGACACCGACAACTAGAATGAAATATGTGAACATGAATGTAATGTCGGTGGAAATACGTACTCCCCCAAGCTTAGGTGTAAGACCCTACTCCTGCTTTGGTGTGGATTAGCCTCACGAGGAGCTGTGGATGAACTAGTATAGAGGAAGAACAAGCTCCTAAGTCTTGGGTGTGTGATGATGAGGCTCTGGATTGGATCACCCCCTCTATGGTGGTAGCTAACCTATATATATATATAGAGGCCTCGATCCTCTTCCCCCGAAATGTAGGCGGGAAGGGATTCCACAACGGACAATTAGAAAGGGGACAAGAAGTAGATCCTATCTTGACGAAAGGTGGTCTTCGCCTACAAACCTCCTGCTAGTGACGCCATGGTGGGCACGGCGATGACATCAGTCCTTCCGCCCTGGCGGTCTTGGTCTTGTAGCACGAGAATGGAAACCTTTGGAGGATTCCTCGGGACTCCATGCCTGCGCTTGCCTCCTTAGCACCAAAGAGAAAACCAGCTGCTTTGCGCCCGCTGGCGCCCGCCTGGCTCTGGTCGTCACGGCTTGCGTCATCCGGACCTCATGTGATGGGTGCTTGCATAGGAATCTCCGCTCCCCAGGAGCTAGCCTGACAAGGCTGCTCCCTCCGAGGTCTTGGCGTCGTCCGCTTCGTGAGGCTTGGCCCCTCGCGATGGTCTTGTCTTGAAGTTGATGAAGACGGGTCGTACCAGGCTGCTGATGGGGCCACGCCACAGGCCGCAGGCATGCAAGTCTGGGTACCCTGGTTCCAAGAACACCAACAGTAGCCCCCAGGCCCAAGGCGTGCTTGGACTTGGCTTCGAGGCGAAGCCAAAGGGCAAGGATGAAGCATCGCGGGCCCCAATCTCCAGCGGGCCACGTCAACGCATGGCGCTGGATGGGACATGCGCATCTCCACCTCCCAACATAGCCTTGACAACCGTGGGAGGATGGCGGTTGGCCTCGCTCTGTCTATAAATGGAAGGGGGTGGAGCCCCCTGCTCATCTCCGTCTCCTTGCTGCTTTCTCCTCCTTCTTTCTTCTTGTCATGCCATATTGTCGAAACGCCCATGGCGCCGGTGAGGAGGTTTTCCACGGCACAGATGGGGAAGCACTACAAAAAAAGACACATCCGTGACATTTCGGGCCGAACGAATTTTTTTCCTGTCATGCTTATGACACTTCTATGATGATAATTGTGACAAAACCTGGTATCATTATAGATGTGGTGGGATACTACTTCTATGAAGAAAATCATGACAGAAAATGGGCTTTTTGTCTTGTGCGACTCGGAGACGCACCTGCAGGACATTCTTTGGGCCGTCCATGTCGGAAAATCATGGTAGAAGCGAGGGCGAGGAAAATTTTGGGGAGTTCCCGGTTACGGTGGGTGGTCGGGGCCAAGCGATGCACGGAGGTTTGCGTGTTTCTCTCGTACAAGTATGCGCATGTATGGCTCTAACTGAACCTAAGCGATTGCACTAGCTACGTTACTGAACCCCGATCGACCGCTTGCTGTTAACTAAACCCGAGTGATTCCTTCGCTACTGCTGCTAACTGAAGCCGATCAAAGCTGCCTCTTGATGAACAGTTCCAGGTGGAGATTGGATGAATAGGATCCTGTGATAGTAGAGGCAGTTGCCACTGGATGAACAGGACCCCGATCGAGGAGGCTGGTGGAGAGTGGATGAACAAGTCCCCGTGGAGGCTCCATGAACAGTAGCCGACACAGGGTCGATAAATAGGACCCCGTGGAGGCTCCATGAAAAGTACCTGGTGGAGGGTTGATGAACAGGACCCCGTGGAGTGCTGGTTGAATAGTAGTCGGTGGAGGCTGGATGAACAGGACCCCGTGGATGAACAGTAGCTGGTGGAGGCTGAAGGAAGTCGAGGGTGGATGAACAGTAGCAGGTGGAGGCTAGAGGAAGTCGACGGTCGATGAATAGTAGCCGTAGAGGCTGGAGCGAGGCAGTAGACGGTGGATGAACATGACCCAGTTTCTACCGTAGGCGCTCCAACACAAGTCCATTTCCTCCGTTTTGCGGTACGCCACACCCCTCCCGAACATCAGGACCCCATTTTGACCATACGCGGTTGAAGACAAGTCCGTTTCCTCCGTTTTGTGGTACGCCATACCCTTCCCGATGAACAGGACCCCGTTTCGACCGTACATGGTCAAGCTCAAGTCTATTTCCTGCGTTCTACGGTATGCCAGACCCTTCCTGATGAACATGACCCTGTTTTGACCATACGCGGTCGAACAGAAGGCCGTTTCCTCCATTCTGCGGTACGCCAGACCTTGTTTCGGCTGTTCCGTCCAAGCCAATTGGCTCTTCATGAACACGACGTATTCCGTTGCCTCCCGATGAACATGACACATTCCGTTGCCTCCCCATGAACAAGATGCAGTTTCTCTGTTCTGACCCAGATGGTTCGCTTCTAATGAACAGGACACCGTTGCTGCTGTCCATGGCCTCTCCATGTACACGAGCCCTGGTCGTATGTTTGTGCAAGTACGCGTTCGAGACCCTGCCCGTATGTATGTACATGGTCGTATTTTTTGGTATCTGGTTGTATGTATGTGTACACGGTTGGTTCATCATGGCAGACAGACGGATCGACCGGTATGTACATAGACAACGCTACGTACGCTTCGACTAGGTGGGTCCCAGCTCTCAGGGAGGATAAGGACGCACTTCCTTGCGTGCGAAGATATAGCTGGTGGGTCTCATCTGTCAAGGGGAAGAATCATTTTTTTGCCCGTAATAAGGACGCACTTCCTTGCGTGCGAAGATGTAGCTGGTGGGTCCCAACTGCCAAGGGGAGAAAACATTGTTTTTAGGGTAAAAAGGATGCAGTTGCATGCATTCGTCCATGGGCGTGGTGCGTCCCCACTGTTAGCCCCTCCACATACAATCATATTTCGATGACTCTCGTTTGTTGACCATGTTGACCACACCGTGCAGAGCGCACCAAGCTGGTGGACGACCGCGAGGCCCTAGACTGGAATGCTTCAAAGATGGGGAAGACGCGGTAGTGGAGTCGCATACGGAGAGGAGTGGGAAACTTGACTGGTTCGGGTGCGGGGTGGGCCTACACTCGGCAGAGAATAACAGGAGGTGTGGAGGAGTGGAGGGATGGCCTGGCCGTCGACGGGGTAGTGTTTCGCTGCCAGGCACGCAAAACAGTGCCGCTGGACGCCAGAGGCTAGAGGAGGCGGTCTCGGTAGCGCTGGGGGGAAGAATACGAGATATTGAAGAAGAATGCCGGCCGTTGGATGTAAATCCAACGCCTTGCTTAGGCTTCGACCTTTGTATTTTTATTTTTTACGAAAGTGCTTAGGCTTCGACCTAGTGGCCCACATGTCAGCCAATGCATTTGTTTTTAGTCCATTTGGTGGGCTGGGTGAAACAATGATGTAGCATCTATGCAGCCTGTTTATATATTATGGTAGAATTTAAAGCCCATTTGCATTTTTCTCAAAATCCGCGGACTTGCTGGGCTGGGTGAAAATATCATGTTGGGCTGGACGGAGAAATGTTATAAACACATAAACACATGATTACACGTCTATTACTGCACTGGTCAGTAAAATCTTTGCAAGCTTATGTACGCAATCACTAGGAGTTAACTTGCCAAGTTATCTCTAAACAATTATTATTATTATTTTGTAAGAACTTTCGATCTACGGAATAAGATATCATTTTAATTTGATACGTTAATAGGACGTTGGGTATTATTATTTTTTAGGCTAGACGTGGGACCGTTGAGTTGGTTCTAGGAAAAAGTACTAGGAGAAAACTCATATTACATCGAAAAAGAAAGTGGCAGAAAATTCAGATATAGGATTAATTAAAACGAAAAATAAAATACATGGGAAGGTCTATAAAATGGTTGGACGAATGACAGGTTTAACAGAACCTTATGTTGTTTCTATTATATACATAAGGTTCTGTTAAACCTGTCATTCGTCCAACCATTTTATAGACCTTCCCAAGGACATCTCTAGAAGAAACTACCTTTCAGTCGACCTGGAAGGATTCCACTCGACGAACTCGAAGGCGCTCGACGATGAAGCCACTCACTCGACCACCAAGAGATCTAGAGTCACTCTGGACACAAACGGTATGTCATTCAGTAGTCTTTATGGTCATCATAGCACTTTATGTATGACGTTACCAGTAACGCCAGATCTTAATGTACTTTAAACCCTGCATAACTGAGGGCTGGAGGGGTCTGGCGGACTCTATATAAGCCACCCCCTCCTCAGTGTAAAGGGTTTGCACCCCTGTAACTCATACACATATAATCCAGTCGACCGCCTCCGGGCTCCGTGACGTAAGGCTATTACTTCCTCCGAGAAGGGCCTGAACTCATAAATCTCTTGCGTATACAACTACTCCATAGCTAGGATCTTGCCTCTCCATACCTACCCCCTATTCTACTGTCAGGCTTAGAACCATGACAGTTGGCGCCCACCGTGGGGCAGGTGTCTTAGCGACTTATTGGAGAAGTTGCAATCGTTCCGATCTCCTTCATCATGGTTTCAGGCGGAGTTTTGGTTGAGGGCCGCGAGATCCGTCTCGGTGCGCTCACATTCATCGGCGACGACTCCGCTTGGCTTCAGGGGGCTCCACTCGACATCGACGCGCTCCCCATCTGCGGGGCGACGCACTTTCGCGCGTGTGTCCGTGGCGTCCTCCCGCGGCAACCGTCGACCCCGTATCGGTCTACCCCTGTGTCGTCCTCTCTCCCTGTCTCCCGCCAATGCAAGCGCTCCGGTCGGTCGAGGCTTCAGCGGTGATTGAGGCATGTGGTGGCCCGCTAGTCGGCCACCCCCCAAGTCGTGGCGATCGAGCCTGACGAATCTCTCTACGGCCTGTTCGACCTGTCGACTGGCTCCGTAGAGACTGCATCTAAGTGCGACAGCAGTGATCCGGCGGCGGAGGTTCTGATGGTCAATGGACCATGCAGTCCTCCCGGTTTTCCCCACACCAACGGAGTTGATGGCGGAGGCGATCCGGCGCATGCCCACGAAGAATATTAGCCCGAGCCCCTCATGTCGGTGCAAAGGGAAGAACTTCGCCGCTAGAACATGGATGTGCTGCATACTCCTATCATCGGAGAAACCCCCAAGGCTTGTGCCTTGGAGGACGCGCTTTTGGCCAACTTGGCTGAGCGCACTCGACTGGAGAACCTCCAGTGATTACTCGACGAGCGTGCATGACAACGGGTCCCAGACTCCAGTCGACGTCAACTCTTTCCACCACCGACTCAGGTATATCAGACTCCGATTCAAAATCTAGCGGCTGCGGCCCGTATAGCATAGTCAATTCAGCCATCCCAGTCAGAGGCTGGCAGAGGCTTGATGCAGATCAGAGATTTACTCCGGGCAGCAGGAGATCAGAATTCAGCTGTATCGCAGTCGCAAAACAGGATTCACAGCAGATCCGTCGCTGCGAATACAGTCCAGTCGGCCCATAGCCCGAGATCGCCCCCAAGGCGTGAGGGACTTGGAGGTCGGCGTGATCAGTATGATGACCGATTCGATCGCGATGATCGACGTCGAGTGCCTACTCCTCCCCCAAGGGGTGGGTCATACGCTCCTCGACAACAAGATGATAGACGCCAACACAGTGTTGGGCGAAGGGTTCCAGCCGACCCCAGAGAACCAGGCTTTGATGCGAGATCCATTATCGTTCAAGGTTTGGTCGATCGGAACAGAGCTCACCGAGAAGGCCATGACTGAGATGTGCCCACCAGCAGCAAAGTTCACATCTCAGGACCAGAGTGTTTTAGCAGAGCCATCAGGGCCGCGGTGATTCCTCCCAACTTCAGGTTGGCGACTGGAGTCAGCAAGTTCACTGGCGAGTCCAAGTCCGATACTTGGCTTGAGGACTACCGAGTGGCTGTTCAGATTGGTGGTGGCAATGATGAGGTGGCCATGAAACACCTACCTCTTATGTTGGAGGGCTCGGCCAGAGCATGGCTGAATCAGTTGGCAACTAGCAGCATTTACACTTGGGAAGATCTTGCCCAAGTGTTTGTCAGAACATTTGAAGGATCTTACAAGCGACCAGCAGGGTTGGCAGAGCTGCAGGTTTGTGTACAAAAGTCGAATGAGACTCTGAGGGATTACATCCAGAGGTGGATCACATTGCATCACACGGTGGAGAATGTATCTGCTCACCAGGCAGTCTGTGCCTTCAAGGAAGGCGTTAAGAACAGAGAGCTAAGTTTGAAATTCGGTCGGACTGGAGACATGACTCTTAGTCGAATGATGGAGATTGCCACCAGATATGCCAATGGTGAAGAAGAGGATCGACTCCGGAGTGGCAAGTACAAGCCAACCGCTCACGAAACCGGGGGAGGAAACTCCAGTCGGAAGCAAAAGCGGAAATCCGAGCCAGCTGCTCCTAGAGAAGCCTTGGCCGTGACTCAGGGAAAGTTTAAAGGGAAGCACAAAGGATCTTGGAACCCTAAGAAGGTGAAGGACAAGGAAGGAAATGACGTGATGGATTTGCCGTGACACATCCACATGAAGAAAGATGAGGAGGGTAACTTCATTTACCCAAAACATACCACTCGGCAGTGTCAGCTCTTGATCTAGCAATTTCAGGGGAAACAACCCAAAGATAAGGAAAAGGAGTCAGACAAAGTTGAGGCCAAAGAGGACAGTGATGAAGGATACCCCCATGTCAATTCCACCCTGATGATTTTTGCTGATGTTGAAAGCAAAACTCGATTGAAAGTTATCAACCGTGAGGTGAATATGGTTGCTCTGGTGACACCCACTTATCTGAAATGGTCTCAGACCACCATCACATTTGACCAGTCTGATCATCCGACACACATAGCCACCCCTGGGAGGCAAGCTTTGGTGCTCGACCTAGTCGTCGAAGGCACTCGACTGACTAAAGTTCTAATGGATGGTGGCAGTGGCCTGAATATATTGTATGCGGAGACGCTAAAAGGGATGGGCATTCCAATGTCCAGACTCAGTACCAGCAACATGAGTTTCCATGGAGTCATTCCTGGGAAGAAGGCTGAGTCACTCGGCCAAATTGCTCTTGATTTGTTTTTTGGCAATTCAATGCATTACCGCAAAGAAAAGTTGACGTTTGAAGTTGTGGATTTCCAGAGTGCTTATCACGCTATTTTAGGCAGGCCATCTTATGCACGCTTCATGGCTCGACCATGTTACGTGTAGCTCAAATTGAAGATGCCTGGTCCCAAGGGTGTGATCACCATTACTGGCAATCAGAAAAAGGCAGAAGAGTGCTTTCAGAAGGTCTCAAAGATTGCGATGCTCAAATAACAGTGGTAGAGCTGCAGGAATACCAGAAAACTGCAGATCCGAGTGATTTATTGCGGGCCAAGAAGCCCGCCACAGAGTCAGCGTTCCAGTCGTCCGGTGAAACGAAGCCCGTTCACATTCACCCGACCGACCCCAATGCTGCTCCGACTCATATCTCCACAACACTCAACTCTAAGTAGGAAGAAGCGCTCATCCAGTTCCTCCGTGAGAACTGAGACATCTTCGCATGGAAGCCTGCTGACATGCCGGGTGTTCCCAGGGGGCTGGCTGAGCATCGTCTACGAGTCGACTCAAAAGTGAAACCTGTGAAGGAACATCTTCGACGGTCCGCCGTCCAGAAGAGAAAGGCCATTGGCGAGGAGGTGGCTCGGCTCCTGGCAGCAGAGTTTATCCGAGAGATTTACCACTCCGAGTGGCTCGCCAATGTTGTCATGGTCCCCAAGAAGGACAAGTCACTTCGCATGTGCATTGATTTCAAACATATGAAAGATCATTTTCATCTCCCCCACATCGACCAAATAGTCGACTCGACTGCGGGATGTGAGCAGCTGTCTTTTTTAGATGCCTATTCCGGTTACCATCAGATCCATCTATATGGACCCGACGAGATCAAAACAGCTTTCATCACTCCATTCGGGTGCTTCTGCTATGTCACCATGCCATTTGGCCTTAAAAATGCCGGAGCCACGTTCATAAGGATGATTCAAAAGTGTTTTCTCACTCAAATCAGTCGGAATGTGGAGGCATACATGGATGATATTGTGGTCAAATCACGGAAGGGTTCCGACCTGTTGACTAACCTCGCTGAAACATTTGCCAATCTCAGGAGGTATGATATCAAGTTTAATCCATCAAAGTGCACATTCGGAGTTCCTGGCGGAAAGTTACTCGGTTTTCTTGTTTCCGAACGAGGAATCGATGCCAACCCAGAAGAAGTTGGTACTATACTCCGAATGAAATGCCCTGTGCGTGTGCATGATGTCCAGAAGCTGAATGAATTGCCTCTTTACCGACTGATGAAGAAGTCAGACAAGTTCGAGTGGAGTCCAGAAGCTGATGCAGTGTTTGCAGAGCTAAAAGCTCTGCTCTCCACCCAGCCGGTGCTTGCTGCCCCAATCAGCAAAGAGCCTTTGCTACTTTACATTGTAGCCACAGGACAAGTCATCAGTACAGTACTTACAGTCGAGCGGGAAGAAGAAGGAAAAGCCTTCAAAGTTCAGCGCCCAGTTTATTATCTTTCTGAAGTATTGACTCCATCAAAGCAAAGATACTGTCATTATCAGAAGCTTGTATATGGGATTTATATGACCACGAAGAAGGTTGCTCATTACTTCTTTGACCATTCCATTACAGTCGTCAGCGACGCCCCATTGTTAGAGATTCTGCACAACAGAGATGCAACTGGCTGAGTGGTGAAATGGGCAATTGAACTCCTTCCCCTTGATATCAAGTTTGAGGCAAAGAAAGCCATCAAGTCCCAAGCAGTAGCTGATTTCATCGCCGAGTGGATTGAACAACAACTACCGACTCAGGTTCACTCGGAGCACTGGACCATGTTCTTCGATGGTTCTAAGATGCTGAATGGTTCCGGTGCTGGGGTAGTGTTGGTTTTCCCTCGAGGAGATAGGCTCAGATATGTGCTCCAGATCCACTTTGATTCCTCCTACAATGAAGCAGAATACAAAGCACTTTTGTATGGGTTGTGTATGGCCATTTCACTCGGCGTCCGTCGCCTCATGGTCTATGGCGACTCAGATGACGTCAGAAGTCCAGCCATGACTGGTTAGTGCAATGCAGTGAGAAAGCTTGGGAAGAAATTTGAAGGGTTAGAGCTCCATCATATACCCCGACTGAAAAATCAAGCGGCTGATGATTTGGCAAAGATAGGTTCCAAGAGAGAAGCCATTCCCAATAATGTGTTTTTGGAACACATCCATACTCCATCAGTTCAAGAGGACCCTTTCACCGAAGAAGCTCCACAGCCAAAAAGTGTCACAGATCCGACTGAAGTTGAAGTTCCAGCGAAGGTCGACCTGATCATGGAAGCTTTGGTCATCACTCCCGAATGGACAGTGCTGTACATCACGTATATCCTAAGGAAAGAGCTCCCAGAGAATGAAGAAGAGGCTCGACAGATTGTCCGTTGATCCAAAGCCTTTACTGTGATAAAGGGACAGTTGTACAGAGAAAGCGCGACTGGAGTCGGTCAGAAATGTATAACGCCAGAAGAAGGTTGGATAATCCTTGACGATATCCACTCGAGGACCTGTGGTCATCATGCGTCCTCTCGGACCATTGTGGCTAAAGCATACCGAGCGGGATTTTACTGGCCAAGAGCAAATGAAATGGCAAAGGAGATAGTCGACAAGTGTGAAGGATGTCAGTTTTACTCCAATCTATCGCATAAACCCGCCTCAGCCTTGAAGACCATTCCACTCGTCTGGCCCTTCGCTGTTTGGGGGTTAGATATGGGTGGACCACTGAGAACTGGAAGGAGCGGCTTCACTCACTTGCTAGTAGCAGTCGACAAGTTTACCAAATGGATTGAAGCTAAGCCTATCAAGAATTCGGATGCTGGCACTGCTATCAGTTTCATCAGAGAGTTGGTATTCAGGTATGGAGTTCCGCATAGCATCATCACTGATAATGGGTCAAACTTCGATTCCGATGAATTCAGAGCCTTTTGTGCATCTCAAGGCACACGAGTCGACTATGCTTCAGTTTCTCACCCCTAGTCGAATGGGCAAGCAGAACGAGCAAATGGTCTCATTCTCAAAGGACTGAAACCCCGACTAATGCGCGATCTCAAGCACGCGGCAGGCGCATGGGTCGACGAACTTCCGTCAGTTCTTTGGGGATTAAGGACCACTCCTAATAGGTCGACTGGGAGAACTCCATTCTTCCTGGTCTATGGAGCTAAAGCAGTCCTGCCGAGTGACCTGCTTCACAATGCACCCCGAGTCGAACTCTACACTGAAGATGAAGCAGAGCAAGCCCGACAGGACGCAGTCGACCTTCTACAAGAAGAAAGAGAGATGGCCATGATCCGATCGACTATCTATCAACAGGACTTGCGTCGATTCCATGCCAGAAATGTGAAGAGTCGAGCCTTCCAAGAAGGAGATTTGGTTCTCCGAGTGGATCAGCAGAAGCCACACAAGCTTGCTCCTACTTGGGAAGGTCCCTTCATCGTCACCAAAGTCCTCCACAATGGAGCGTACCGCCTTTACAATGTCGATCGCCAGATCGACGAGCCACGAGCTTGGAACGCGGAGCTGCTCCGCCCCTTTTACACTTAAGTATTCACTCATATGAGATGTAATAAAAGTACTTTTGTAATTTATTTATCAAAGGCAAGAGTGTTATAATTTTCCGAGTGATTGTTGTTACTTTTGTTTACATGAGAAATCCCCCAGTGGGTGGCTTAGCTGCGAATCCGTTTCGCCTAAGCTGGTAAAAACAAAAAATCCTGCCGAGTGGTGACCCATCCTCCCACTCGGGGGCTTAGCTGCGAATCCGTTTCGCCTAAGTATTTGAAAATCCTACTGAGTGGTGAGCCTGTCTCCCACTCGGGGGCTTAGCTGCAGTCCAAGTACTTGCCTAAGTGTTTAAAATCCTACCGAGTGGTGAGCTAGTCTCCCACTCGGGGGCTTAGCTGCAGTCCAAGTACTCGCCTAAGTGTTTAAAAATCCTACCGAGTGGTGAGCCAGCCTCCCACTCGGGGGCTTAGTTGCAGTCCAAGTACTCGCCTAAGTGTTTAAAAAAATCCTACCGAGTGGTGAGCCAGCCTCCCACTCGGAGGCTTAGCTGCAGTCTAGTACTCGCCTACGTATTTAATACAATGTGCGCTTTGCAAGGATGACGAGGTGCAGGTCGACTGCTACCTTCTCCTTCTGAGCTAGGCCACAAATACAATGTGCGCTTTGCAAAGATGACGAGGTGCAGGTCGACTGCTACCTTCTCCTTCCGAGCTACGCCACAAATACAATGTGCACTCTGCAAGGATGATGAGGTGCAGGTCGACTGCTACCTTCTCCTTCAGAGCTACACCACAAAAAATCCTACCGAGTGGAGAGCAAACCTCCCACTCGGGGGCTTAGCAGCAGTCCAGTACTTGCCTAAGTATATGAAAATCCTACCGAGTGGGAAGAAAACCTCCCACTCGGGGGCTTAGCTGCAGCCCAGTGCTCGCCTAAGTATCTGAAAACCCTACCGAGTGGAGAGCAAACCTCTCACTCGGGGGCTTAGCTGCAGCCCAGTACTCGGCTAAGTATCTGAAAACCCTACCGAGTGGAGAGCAAACCTCCCACTCAGGGGCTTAGCTCCAGCCCAGTGCTCGCCTAAGTATCTGTAAATCCCGCCGAGTGGAGAGCAATCCTCCCACTCGGGGGCTTAGCTGCAGCCCAGTGCTCGCCTAAGTACTTAATCTATTCTGCTCTGCAAGGATGAGGAGGCGCAGGTCGATTGTAACCTTCTCCCTCTGAGCTATGCCACAAATACAATGTGCACTCCATCTGTGCTCCATCCCTACCTGCAAAAAGCGGTGAAGTGCAGGTCGACTGGGCTTTCCACCTCAGAGCTGCGTCTCAAGCATTAAAATATATTCCGAGTGAAGAAGAAAATTCGCTCAAAGGCAAATGCAAGCGTACTCAACGATAAGCAAAGTTCAGATAACGGATTCAGAAGTGCTCACGCGTCAAGCCTGTAAAAGTTTATCGGTTACAAAACCACTCGACATTCCGAGGCAAATTTTAGGTGAAGCATAGAAGTTTTTTACTCCTCAGGTGGAGGACTGGAAGGAGCGACAAACTGGTCCAGATTGATTCCATCTGCAATCCAAGTGGCAGTAGCAATGAAGGTCTCCATGAAAGATTGGAAGTTCTGCTTCTTGGTATTGGCCACCCTGATGGACGCCAGCTTGTCCTCTTGAGCATCCTTGCAGTGAACACGTACCAGGGACAGAGCAACATCAGCACCACACCTGGCGGAAGACTTCTTCCATTCCTGCACTTGACCTGGAACGTCATTCAGTCGAGTCATTAAAGACTCGAGGTCATTTTGAAGCATCTCTCTTGGCCAGAGTGTCGTGTCAATCCTCGACACCGCAACCTTCAGTCGAGCGAGGTAGCCCACCACACCAGCAACGCGAGATTCTAGTCGGAACACGTTCATAGCAGCCTCGTCCTTCACAGGAGAGTTGATGGGATCCAAGTTTGTCTCCAGTCAACTGGTCTCCTCCTCGAAGTTTTGATAGAATTCTGTAAGCACAGTTTGAGGTTAAACCAACAGTCCAACAATGAGTCGACGATAACGAGTCAGTCGGATAAAAGAGATTACCTTCAAGCATGAGGAATAACTTCTTGGCGAGTCCTTCCAGATAAGCCTCCAGATCGTTTTTCTTCCCCATCCGTTCGCTGGCCTTGTCACTCAGAGCTATCTTGTCATTCTTCAGACGGCTGACCTCCTTGTTGGCCGCGTCGAGAGCAGCTTTCAGATTGGTATTTTCCTCTTTGAGTTTACCGACTGAAGCCAGCTTTTCTTCTACCAACTTCGTCTTGTCCGAAGCTGCTTTCTGCACCTCGGCGAGGTCAAGGTCCTTCTTCTTCAGAGCCTCCTTCGGTTTATTTGCAAAGTGACAATGAGATCAGAGTCAGGAATGGACAAAAAATAAAGATAGTCGTCAAGATTCTCACCAAACATACCTTTTGCCTCCTCCTTCGCCTTCGTGAAGTTCTCCTGGACAAGCTTTAAGTCAAATTCGAGCTAGATATGTTTGTTCTCAAACTCAGTATAACGAGCCACAAGCTCGCAAGATTTCTGCGAAAGATTAGTCGACAGACATCAAAGATAGGTCACTTCCGAGTGACTAAGAGAAAAAATCGTAGCATTTCTAAGACTACAGCCGAATCAAAATATTCAACTGTAGTCTCGGGGACTACACCCAGTGGGTGCACTCAGCGTGCCCCCACTGGTTCTACTGACTCGGTTCGATCATTCGACCGAAAGAGACAGAAAGATATGATCCTAAACCATAGCTAACTGCCAGCAGTCAGCCACGGTATCATCACGATCAAAAAAGGGGAGATGTTCTTCAGACCATAGTCGACTGCCAGCAGTCGACCATGGTCTCGGGGACTACACCCAGTGGGTGCACTCAACGTGCCCCCACTGGTTCCAAGATTCCACTCGACCAGACCGAGTGGAGAACTTAGAGTGAACAAATTCAAAGTATAAAGACTACAGTCGACTGCCAGCAGTCCACCATAGTCTCGGGGTCTACACCCAGTGGGTGCACTCAGCGTGCCCCCACCAATCCAAACAATCAATCGACACACCCAGTGGGTGTCTAGATACTAAGATCTTCAGAAAGAAGAGTTTTCAGGTACCATATCCTAACAAAACAAGCGATGATCAACTAACCTGGACATTGCTCTGAAGAGCTGAGCTTGCATCATAAGCTGCTTGGCTGGCGTGTCGGATCGCCTTCACCTGCTCCATCATGACCCCCGCCTGGCGTATAGCTTCCTTAGAAGCACCTGTTTGGTCATCTGGGACGTGGTGTGTGGCGAAAAGGGAAGGCGGATCAGCACTCGACGACGAAGGGCGAGCACTCGTCAGCGACACAGCAAAGGACACGATAGTCTGAGTGACGTTGCCTCCCTCCGGAACCAACGTCTCAGGTGCTGATACAACCTGAGTAGTCTTGCCAGCAGGCGCTTTCTTGTTCCTCCTCTGCCTCAGTGGCTCCTCATCGTCATCATCAGGGAGATCAATGACATGAGGTGGAGCTACAGGAAAGATTCAAAGTTAAAAATGAAGATCCAATCGACAAAAAGCAAAACTACAGAGATCATACCAAGGTTGGAGGTGGCAGCATCTTCCATTTCTTGATCTTCGTTTCTGGCTCAGGTCTCGGAGGTAGCAGCCCTACAGATTTCAGAAATCAGTCAGTTAACCAACGAGTCGACCAAGAGATTATCCATGCCAAACAAGAAAACACAAGTTCTGCTATTACCCGAAAATAGTGGGAATCACCATCCTCATCTTCAGCAGGGCCTTTGTTGGCTTTGATGATGCTGCTTGGGGTTGCTTTGACGCTTTCTCAGTCGGCGCCGGAGAGGTCGTCCGAGGGCGTTTAGTCGACTGCCCAACAGGCATGGCCGCTTTGCCACGCTCGACTGTGGGGTCGTGGGCGAGCTTGGATCGCCTTTCAGTGCGAGGAGGGTCGACTTCCTCCTCCTCCTCCTCCTCCTCCTCTTCACTAGAGCCGTCGTCTTCTTCATCCTCCTCACCATCAGATTGCCACTCCTCCCGACTTTCACCTCCGCTCCCCTCCTCCTCCTCGATCTGTTCTTGCACCCTGTTGGGCTGGGCATCGAGTACATCTCGGTAGTGACCTGGAAGACAACAAACAAGACAAAAGTCAGTTGACTGAATTCTAGCAAAACGGAATGAAGGAAGCAGGATCAAGGTCGGAGATATAGAATTGGACCTTGTCTGGCTCGTATGATTGGTCGAGTGGAGGGATCCTCGTGGCTCCTCGGGGGTTGTCCTTGTTCCCTGTGATGGCAGTCATCCACCTGTCCAGCGTGGCATCCTCGACCTCCTCCGGGTGGACCCGAGTGGTGTCTTCAGTGCCAGAATACATCCACATCGGATGGTTTCGATATTGAAGTGGCTGGATGCGTCGTCGAATGAAAACCTCCAGAAGATCCATGCCAGTCACCCCGTCACGGATAAGCTGGACTACTCACTCGACCAGCACCTTAACCTGAGCCTTCTCCTCCGGGACCACCTTCAAAGAGGATGGCTTGTTCACTCGATCCATGGAAAAATGAGGGAGTCCAGTCGACTGCCCTGGCGTCGACTGGTCTTGGCAGTAAAACCAGGTCGACTGCCATCCTCGGACCGACTCAGGAAGGACCATGGCTGGAAAAGCACTTTTCCCCTCGTTTGAACCCCAAGACCCCCACACATCTGAATCACTTGGGTTTTCTCGTCACTCGGATTGGCCTTTTTCACTGTCTGGGAGCAACAGGTGAAAATGTGTTTGAAAAGGCCCCAATGCGGCCGGCAACCCAAGAAATTCTCACACAAGGACACGAAAGCAGCAAGATAGACGATGGAGTTGGGTGTGAAGTGGTGGAGTGTGCCCCAAAGAAGTTCAGAAATCCCCGAAAGAAAGGGTGGGGCGGCAGAGAAAACCCACGGTCAACGTGGGTGGCTAAGAGGACACACTCACCCTCCTGAGGCTGCGGCTGCCACTCCTCCCCCGGAAGCCTCGCTGATCCATGAGGGATCAGCCCCTCATTGACCAGGTCGTCAAGATCTTTCTGGCGGATGGTCGAGCGGATCCAGTCGCCCTGGATCCAGCCTTGCGGCAGACCGGCCCGCGACGAGGATCCGCCCCGACTGGTCGCCCTCCCCTTCGCCTTCGCCGTCGCCTTCTTCGCCCGCTCCAATGCCGCCATCTTCTCCTTCACCATCGTCGCCGGCGAAGCAAGCACAGAGCAGCAACGCTGGGATGGTGGCGAACACAGCAGATGAATCTGAGGAAGAGGGAGAGGAAAATGAGGGCGCACTGTTCAAAAAAAAACCGTCCGGTGCCTTATATGAGGTCGCTTCCGAGTGTCTGACTGGTAGGCCCGGACGATTCTGTCAAATCCCGCAACAATCGCACATGTGATATGTGGCGAAAAAGGTGGCACGGAGATCGAGGCGCTCCTGCCTTATCCCATCCGAGTACCGCGGCCTCCTCCGCCTCGCACGCTTCCCGAAATTCAGATCCTGCTAAATCCGCGAACTGCAGAGCAACTTGTCAGACTGGAGATTTCCTCCGATCTGTCGCTCGGAGATCTCCAAGTACATAAAAGTCACTCGACGAATACAAAGAATGGATCAAGGCGACTGAAAAAGAAGTTGGTACTGTCACCTAAGGTCACTGATCCAGAACAAGACATACTCACAACACGAAAAATGGGTCGGAAGAGTTCTCAACTCCTTCCCCACTCAAACCTCGATCCATTCGGGGGCTAATGATGAAACCATGTACCTAGGGTAGGGTCATGGACCTATCCAAGATACCCTCCCCAAGGACATCTCTAGAAGAAACTACCTTTCAGTCGACCTGGAAGGATTCCACTCGACGAACTCGAAGGCACTCGACCATGAAGCCACTCACTCGACCACCAGGAGATCTAGAGTCACTCTGCACACAAATGGTCTGTCATTAAGTAGTCTTTATGGTCATCATAGCACTTTATGTATGACGTTACCAGTAACGCCAGATCTTAATGTACTTTAAACCCTGCATAACTGAGGGCCGGAGGGGTCTGGCGGAATCTATATAAGCCACCCCCTCCTCAGTGTAAAGGGTTCGCACCCCTGTAACTCATACGCATATAATCCAGTCGACCACCTCCGGGCTCCGAGACGTAAGGCTATTACTTCCTCCGAGAAGGGCCTGGACTCATAAATCTCTTGCGTATACAACTACTCCATAGCTAGGATCTTGCCTCTCCATACCTACCCCCCTATTCTACTGTCAGGCTTAGAACCACGACAGTTGGCGCCCATCATGGGGCAGGTGTCTTAGCGACTTATTGGAGAAGTTGCAATCGTTCCGATCTCCTTCATCATGGTTTCAGGTGGAGTTTTGGTTGAGGGCCGCGAGATCCGTCTCGGTGCGCTCACGTTCATCGCCGACGACTCCGCTTGGCTTCAGAGGGCTCCACTCGACATCGACGCGCTTCCCATCCGCGGGGCGACGCACTTTCGCGCGTGTGTCCGCGTCGTCCTCCCGCGGCAACCGTCGACCCCGTATTGGCCGACCCTTGTGTCTTCCTCTCTCCCTGTCTCCCGCCAGCGCAAGCGCTCCGGTCGGTCGAGGCTTCACGGTGGGTGAGGCACGCGGTGGCCCGCCAGTCGGCCACCCCCCAAGTCGCGGCGATCGAGCCCGATGAATCTCTCTACAGCCTGTTCGACCTATCGACTGGCTCCGTAGAGACTGCATCCGAGTGCGACAACAGTGATCCGGCGGCGGAGGTTCTGATGGTCAATCGACCACGCAGTCCTCCCGGTTTTCCCCACACCAATGAAGTTGATGGCGGAGGCAATCCGGCGCACGCCCACGAAGAATATCAGCCCGAGCCCCTCACGTCGCTGCAAAGGGAAGAGCTTCGCTGTCGGAACATGGATGCGCTGCATACTCCTATCGTCGGAGAAACCCCCGAGGCTCGTGCCTTGGAGGACACGCGTTTGGCCAACTTGGCTGAGCGCACTCGACTGGAGAATCTCAAGCGAGCACTTGACGAGCGTGCACGGCAACGGGTCCTAGACTCCAGTCGACGTCAACTCTTTCCACCATCAACTCAGGTATATCGAACTCCGATTCAAAATCTAGCGGCTGCGACTCGTATAGCAGAGTCAATTCAGCCCTCCCAGTCAGAGGCTGGCAGAGGCTTGATGGAGATCAGAGATTTACTCCGAGTAGCAGGAGATCAGAATTCAGCTGTATCGCAGTCGTGAAAGAGGATTCATAGCAGATCCCTTGCTGCGAATACAGTCCAGTTGGCCCATAGCCCGAGATCGCCCCCGAGGCGTGAGCGACGCGGAGGTCGGTGTGATCAGTATGACAACCAATTCAATCGCGATGATCGACGTCGAGGGCCTACTCCTCCCCCAAGGGGTGGGTCATACGCTCCTCGACAACAAGATGACAGACGCCAACACAGTGTTGGGCGAAGGGTTCCAGTCGACCCCAGAGAACCAGGCTTTGATGAGAGATCCATTATCGTTCAAGGTTTGGTCGATCAGAACAGAGCTCACCGAGAAGGCCATGACAGAGATGTGCCCACCAGCAGCAGAGTTCACGTCTCAGGACCAGAGTGTTTTAGCAGAGCCATCAGGGCCACGGTGATTCCTCCAAACTTCAGGTTGGCGACTGGAGTCAGCAAGTTCACCGGCGAGTCCAAGCCCGATACTTGGCTTGAGGACTACCAAGTGGCTGTTCAGATTGGTGGCGGCAATGATGAGGTGGCCATGAAACACCTACCTCTTATGTTGGAGGGCTCGGCCAGAGCATGGCTGAATCAGTTGGCACCTAGCAGTATTTACACTTGGGAAGATCTTGCCCGAGTGTTTGTTAGAACATTTGAAGGAACTTGCAAGCGACCAGCAGGGTTGACAGAGCTGCAGGTTTGTGTGCAAAATTCGAATGAGACTCTGAGGGATTACATCCAGAGGTGGATCACATTGCATCACACGGTGGAGAATGTATCTGATCACCAGGCAGTCTGTGCCTTCAAGGAAGGCGCGTTAAGAATAGATAGCTAAGTTTGAAATTCGGTCGGACTAGAGACACGACTCTTAGTCAAATGATGGAGATTGCCACCAAATATGCCAATGGTGAAGAAGAGGATCGACTCCGGAGTGGCAAGTACAAGCCAACCGCTCATGAAACCGGGGGAGGAAACTCCAGTCGGAAGCAAAAGCGGAAATCCGAGCCAGCTGCTCCTGGAGAAGCCTTGGCTGTGACTCAGGGAAAGTTTAAAGGGAAGCCCAAAGGATCTTGGAACCCTAAGAAGGTGAAGGACAAGGAAGGAAATGACGTGATGGATTTGCCGTGACACATGCACACGAAGAAAGATGAGGAGGGTAACTTCATTTACCCGAAACATACCACTCAGCAGTGTCAGCTCTTGATCCAGCAATTTCAGGGGAAACAACCCAAAGATAAGGAAAAGGTGTCGGACAAAGTTGAGGACAAAGAGGACAGTGATGAAGGATACCCCCATGTCAATTCCACCCTGATGATTTTTGCTGATGTTGAAAGCAAAAGTCGGTTGAAAGTTATCAACCGTGAGGTGAATATGGTTGCTCCGGTGACACCCAGTTATCTGAAATGGTCTCAGACCGCCATCACATTTGACCAGTCTGATCATCCAACACACATAGCCACCCCTGGGAGGCAAGCTTTGGTGGTCGACCCAGTCATCGAAGGCACTCAACTGACTAAAGTTCTGATGGATGCTGGCAGTAGCCTGAATATATTGTATGCGGAGACGCTAAAAGGGATGGGCATTGATGTCCAGACTCAGTACCAACAACATGAGTTTCCATGGAGTCATTCCTGGGAAGAAGGCCGAGTCACTCGGCCAAATTGCTCTTGATGTGGTTTTCGGCGATTCAAAGCATTACCACAAAGAAAAGTTGACGTTTAAAGTTGTGGATTTCCAGAGTGCTTATCATGCTATTTTAGGCAGGCTAGCTTATGCACACTTCATGGCTTGACCATGTTACGTGTACCTCAAATTGAAGATGCCTGGTCCCAAGGGTGTGATCACCATTACTGGCAATCGGAAAAAGGCAGAAGAATGCTTTTAGAAGGGCTCAAAGATTGTCGATGCTCAGATAACAGTGGTAGAGCTGCAGGAATACCAGAAAACTGCAGATCCAAGTGATTTACTGCGGGCCAAGAAGCCCGCCATAGAGTCAGTGTTCTAGTCGTCCGGTGAAATGAAGCCCATTCACATTCACCCGACCGACCCCAGTGCTGCTCCAACTCATATCTCCACAACACTCGACTCTAAATAGGAAGAAGCGCTCATCCAGTTCCTCCGTGAGAACTGGGACATCTTCTCATGGAAGCCTGCTGACATGCCGGGTGTTCCCAGAGGGCTGGCTGAGCATCGTCTACGAGTCGAATCAAAAGTGAAACCTGTCAAGGAACAGCTTCGACGGTCCGCCGTCCAGAAGAGAAAGGCCATTGGCGAGGAGGTGGCTCGGCTCCTGGCAGCAAAGTTTATCCGAGAGATTTACCACTCCGAGTGGCTTGCCAATGTTGTCATGGTCCCCAAGAAGGACAAGTCACTCCGCATGTGCATTGATTTCAAACATATCAATCGGGCCTGCCCGAAAGATCATTTTCCTCTCCCCCGCATCGACCAAATAGTCGACTCGACTGTGGGATGTGAGCGCCTGTCTTTTTTAGATGCCTATTCCGTTTACCATCTGATCCATCTGTATGGACCCAACGAGATCAAAACAGCTTTCATCACTCCATACGGGTGCTTCTGCTATGTCACCATGCCATTCGGCCTTAAAAATGCCGGAGCCACGTTCATGAGGATGATTCAGAAGTGTTTGCTCACTCAAATCAGTCGGAATGTGGAGGCGCACATGGATGATATTGTGGTCAAATCACGGAAGGGTTCCGACCTGTTGACTGACCTTGCTGAAACATTTGCCAATCTCAGGAGGTATGATATCAAGTTTAATCCATCAAAGTGCACATTCGGAGTTCCTGGCGGAAAGTTACTCGGTTTTCTTGTTTCCGAACGAGGAATCGACGCCAACCGAGAAAAAGTTGGTACTGTACTCCGAATGAAACGCCCTGTGCGTGTGCACGATGTCCAGAAGCTTACTAGATGCTTGGCCGCTTTAAGTTGATTCATCTCTCGCCTCGGTGAAAAGGCATTGCCTCTTTACTGACCGATGAAGAAGTCAGACAAGTTCGAGTGGACTCCAGAAGCTGTTGCAGCATTTGCAGAGCTAAAAGCTCTGCTCTCCACCCAGCCGGTACTTGCTGCCCCAATCAGCAAAGAGCCTTTGCTACTTTACATTGCAGCCACAGGACAAGTCGTCAGTACAGTACTTATGGTCGAGCGGGAAGAAGAAGGAAAAGCCTTCAAAGTTCAGCGCCCAGTTTATTATCTTTCTAAAGTATTGAGTCCATCAAAGCAAAGATACCCTCATTATCAGAAGCTTGTATATGGGATCTATATGACCACACAGAAGGTTGCTCATTACTTCTCTGACCATTCCATTACAGTCGTCAGCAACGCCCCATTGTCAGAGATTCTGCACAACAGAGATGCAACTGGCCGAGTGGCGAAATGGGTGATTGAACTCCTTCCCCTTGATATCAAGTTTGAGGCAAAGAAAGCCATCAAGTCCCAAGCAGTAGCTGATTTCATCACCGAGTGGTTTGAATAACAACTACCGACTCAGGTTCACTCGGAGCACCGGACCATGTTCTTTGTCGGTTCTAAGATGCTGAATGGTTCCGGTGCTGGGGTAGTGTTGGTTTCCCCTGAGGAGATAAGCTCAGATATGTGCTCCAGATCCACTTTGATTCCTCCAACAATGAAGTAGAATAAGAAGCACTTTTGTATGGGTTGCGTATGGCCATTTGACTCGGCGTCCGTTGCCTCATGGTCTATGGCGACTCAGATTTGGTGGTTAATCAGGTGATGAAGGAGTGGGATGTCAGAAGTCCAGCCATGACTGGTTACTGCAATGCAGTGAGAAAGCTTGAGAAGAAATTTGAAGGGTTAGAGCTCCATCATATACCCCGACTGAAAAATCAAGCGGCTGATGATTTGGCAAAGATAGGTTCCAAGAGAGAAGCCATTCCCAATAATGTGTTTTTGGAACACATCCATACTCCATCAGTTCAAGAGGATCCTTTCACCGAAGAAGCTCCATAGCCAAAAAGTGTCACATATCTGACTGAAGTTGAAGTTCCAGCGATGGTCGACCTGATCATGGAAGCTCTGGTCATCACTCCCGACTGGACAGAGCCGTACATCGCGTATATCCTAAGGAAAGAGCTCCCAGAGAATGAAGAAGAGGCTCGACAGATCGTCCGTTGATCCAAAGCCTTTACCGTGATAAAGGGACAGTTGTACAGAGAAAGCACGACTGGAGTTGGTCAGAAATGTATAACGCCAGAAGAAGGTCGGATAATCCTTGACGATATCCACTCGGGGACCTGTGGTCATCATGCGTCCTCTCGGACCCTTGTGGCTAAAGCATACCGAGCGGGATTTTACTGGCCAAGAGCAAATGAAATGGCAAAGGAGATAGTCGACAAGTGTGAAGGATGTTAGTTTTACTCCAATTAATCACTCGTCTGGCCCTTCGCTGTTTGGGGGTTAGATATGGTTGGACCACTGAGAACTGGCAGGAGCGGCTTCACTCACTTGCTAGTAGTAGTCAACAAGTTTACCAAATGGATTGAAGCTAAGCCTATCAAGAATCTGGATGCTGGCACTACTATCAGCTTCATCAAAGAGTTGGTATTCAGGTATGGAGTTCTGCAGAGCATCATCACTGATAATGGGTCAAACTTCGATTCCGATGAATTCAGAGCCTTTTGTGCATCTCAAGGCACACGAGTCGACTATGCTTTAGTCGCTCACCCCCAGTCGAATGGGCAAGCAGAACGAGCAAATGGTCTAATTCTCAAAGGACTGAAACCCCGACTGATGCACGATCTCAAGCACGCGGCAGGCGCATGGGTCGACGAACTTCCGTCAGTTCTTTGGGGATTAAGGACCACTCCTAATAGGTCGACTGGGAGAACTCCGTTCTTCCTAGTCTATGGAGCTGAAGCAGTCCTGCCGAGTGACCTGCTTCACAATGCACCCTGAGTCGAACTCTACACTGAAGATGAAGCAGAGCAAGGCCGACAGGACGCAGCCGACCTTCTAGAAGAAGAAAGAGAGATGGCCATGATCCGATCGACTATCTATCAACAGGACTTGCGTCGATTCCATGCCAGAAACGTGAAGAGTCGAGCCTTCCAAGAAGGAGATTTGGTTCTCCGAGAGGATCAGCAGAAGCCACACAAGCTTGCTCCTACGTGGGAAGGTCCCTTCATCGTCACCAAAGTCCTCCACAATGGAGCGTACCGCCTTTACAATGTTGATTGCCAGATCAACGAGCCACGAGCTTGGAACACGGAGCTGCTCCGCCCCTTTTACACTTAAGTATTCACTCGTATGAGATGTAATAAAAGTACTTCTATAGTTTATTTATCAAAGACAAGAGTGTTATAATTTTCCCAGTGATTGTTGTTAATTTTGTTTAGATGAGAAATCCCCCAGTGGGTGGCTTAGCTGCGAATCCGTTTCGCCTAAGCTGGTAAAAACAAAAAATCCTGCCGAGTGGTGACCCAGCCTCCCACTCGGGGGCTTAGCTGCGAATCTGTTTCGCCTAAGTATTTGAAAATCCTAGACCTTCCTAGCACGCTTGATCATGATGTTGCGGCTATCCGTGTACTCGTTGGTTACTAGAAGCAAACACGCCCTCATGTCCAAGATCCGCCTATACATGTTGTAGCATGCGTATGCGTCCTAGGCCGCATAGGTTATGTAGGCTAGATTCAGAGGTACCTCCCACGTGTTCTGGTCCTTGGTATCGTTGTATTCTTTCATGTTGGCGTAGCAGGGGTCGATGATGGTCTCAGCGAGGTCAACCATGGAGTCCTTTTCCGCTAGTTCCCAATGATCTTGTATTACTTCTGGATGTCGACAAGCTTGTTGCACCAGATGACCGAATCGTCGCGTTCTTCCTTCTCTCCACCATAGCGAATGTGGAGTCAGCATTGCCTATGAAACGACCAAATGCTCCAAAACCTCTGATGGCCCTACAATAGTGGTAGACAAGAACCTCATCCCGCATGCATACCTGGGCGACGACGATCCGCTAGTCCCTGTCAGGAGACGAATTGATGGGAACAAGGTCTAGTCCTGCAACCTTGTGCATTCTCATCTTGTAGGTACTGCTTGAACTCGGCGAGGCTGAGCTTCACCGAGTCTGGATCGTTGGTGTAGCCATGGGACTGAACGACAAACTCAAAGGATAACTCCTTGCTGAAGTCCATATCCAGCAGGCTCATCCCTCAGATTGCCATTGGAGTCTCTTCAAGTGAATGAGTGGGTAGGCGGCAACAACAGTTCGGTTTTCAGCTCTTGGGGAACTAGATTCAACAGCAAACTGAGTGTGTAAAGTCGACAATAGTTACAACCCCTCCTTCGCCCGTTGCACGCCCGGTAGAACATGCACCCTCGGTGCATTCAAACACCTCCATTAAGAAACCTATTTCGGCCACATGTCGGTTCACGAGCGGGTCTGTATTGGTACTGTAATAACAAGTGTTAGTGGTCACTTTACTTAAATTTAATTAGGTTTAATTAAAATATATGCTTAAAACAAGCAATGCATTGGCTCGATCAGTGCCACAGGATCAACATGCACAACAATTAGAATTATTATTCTCAGGACGCACACGATCATCACATTTGTCGCACTTTCACACAGATAATACTACCAAGTTTGAACTATTTGTTATGGTTGTTGTCCTCTGCATCATCATGCCGTGTTTCGTAGCTTGCAAGATTCAGAACCAACAAATAGGATTCAAATAATAAGTACAAGAAAATGCCTACACATCTCATTGATTCCCAGCTTGCAAGATTCACAACCAACAAATAAGAATCAAATAATAAGTACAACAAAGATGCCTACACATCTCATTGATTCCCAACTTGGAAGATTCAGAACCAATCCATTAGAGCCTTTTGATAAAGTGAATATCGGGATTAAATCCATCTTGGCAAGCCGTGTCATACAACCTAAGAACTTGGCGAATGCTCTTGACCATCGCAACATCTTTAGTTGAGTATTCCTGTTTGCACAACATAGATAAGAAAGAGCATGATTACTATAATAGTGGCACTAGTTGAAGTCAACCTACAGCTCCACTCGATGATTCAATTCATGCCACTTTTTCTGCAGTTCACCTGAAATGAAGAAGCAAAGATTGTATCATTCAGCTAGCAAGAAGTACTTGCCCTCATGAGCTGGCAGGTTCTTCTTTAGTAGTTGCACAAAAATTGAGGAACATTAAGGTTGGTTGTCCTGCTCATGTAAGGTGCAACTATAATTTTCTTATCCTTTTGTGCAGTTCCACTACAATAAAGTGCCATTGTGGTGACGGTGACGGCTCATCTTGCAAAGGCTAATAAAATGTTGCAGGAGATTACCAGCAGAATTTGATGGAGATTTTGGAAACTCCAATCACCGTTTTGTGCAGTTCCATCAAAATTAAGAGATGTTGCCCACGTGACATTTTAGTTGAACTGCACAAGACACTCATTCCAAAAAAAGTGTTTTGTGCAGTTCACCAAAAGGTCACAATAGCAACAAGGTGAAATGGATATCCCTATCTGCACAAAAAGATAGAAAGAAAATAATTGCTGTTCAATAACAAGATACGAAACATACACAAAATGAAAAGAAACATCTTGATTATGTTCATGGCAATCACGCAAGGATAGTAGAAATTTTAAAGCGTCAACAATGCTTCATGTTACCAGAAGCATTATGATCAACAATGACATTCGTCAAATATGGGATTACTTTGGTGGTGGCATTGCTTGTTTACCAGATACAATAGATCAACAGCAGCTAAAGAGTTGGTTTAAGGGCATGGGACCGTGGGGACACCAGGACACTCAGCAGCGTAAATAAGCAACTTACTTATCATACTGGGGTAAATAGCAGGAGTACCATTTGTAACACAGTTTAACTGCATCATATCACTGGAGGCATTAGATTAACAATAATACTGGTTAGACATGTCCTTAAGGTAATGGTGTGATCGCTTCATTTTACATGTGCCCTTACATTAACAACATCAAAAAGTTGGTATAAGGACATGCGATAGTGGATGCATCAGCACAATGTACCTACAAGGAGGCATAAAGTGGTGATGTCGAGTTTGTTCATACTCTATGAGGGCATCAAATCTAATCCTGGAGACCTTTTACTATGTGAGGGCAGCAAATCTAACCCTCAAAACCTTTTACTATGTGAGGGAAGCAAATCTAACCCTGGAGACCTTTTACTATGTGAGGGCAGCAAATCTAATCCAGGACATACTCTGTTGACTTGTCCACCAGCCGCCACTTTCTATCCTTTTTTCAACCAATAATAGATCTATTCCTTATCCAGTTTGTACTATGTTTTCCCTTATCCAGCTTGGGTATCTGGTCTCTACTACTTTCTCCCTGTTATTTCCTCTTTGAATCAAGTCCTAGATTCATGCTACGACTTTACCCCGTTTCTTCGTTGTTTGACCCAAGTCCTAGATTCGAGTGCATGAAGTAGCTTTACCTCCAATAATTCTAAAAATTTAGGTGGATTAGGAAGAGCTGATGGAAGTAGAAAAAGATGCACATGCAGACACGTGGGGAGCTGGGGAAGTAGAGCAAGGCCGCTATCGAAGAACTTATACCTGAGGGTCGTCGGAATGCCGCTGGCGGCAGGTTGGATCTACGCACAATACAGCACGGAGGAAGAAGGGTTGGAGGACCTCCCCAGTCGATGCTGTGTCGGAGAGAATGGTATGGGCAGATGGATCGGGACCTGCAGGTAGCTGTGGGTTTCCTCCCTCGCCGATGATGACCGCGTGAACGATGCACCTAGTCCTCTACAAACATCGGCCAAAGGGATCCGGTCGGATCTGTGACCAGCGGTGAGCAGAGAGAAAATGCCGCTACCGCTATCTTGTTTAGATCTAGAGAGCATGAGAGAATGAAGAGAGCAACCCTAGTAAAGCAAGCGCTCAGGTCCCTGGCTATATATATAGTGGAGTGGTTATCTTTTTCTCTCCACAACAAGTGTTTTAATTTGTGTACGTGGCATTAAAGAAAAGAAACTCTCTATTTAACGTGACTAACTGTACGACTCCTACTTACTAGTAGTAGTATTGTTCACTTGTTCTCCCTAGCCCTCCATTCATTGAACAACCCCACAGGTGAATAAACATACAATACTAGTATTTATATAGAACGAACAAGCTCAGACTATTTTCGCGTAGTTAAAAGCTGAGGGCGGGGCTTTTCCGGGGCAGTAGGCGCGACAGTTTTCACGTAGGTGCTTTGACAGAGAGGTGAGGAGGGTGATGGAGTAGCGGATTCAACTTACTGCTGGAAAGGTAGGGTTGTGCGATTTGACGGCATGTTACTGCTGGAAAGACGGGGTCTTGTGATATGACTACTCACTATAGTCATGAATTACTAGCGCCACGATCGGGGTGATTGATACATCTCCAATGTATCTATAATTTTTGATTGTTCCATGCTATTATATTACCTGTTTTGGATGTTTTTGGGCTTTACTTTACACTTTTATATCATTTTTGGGACTAACCTACTAACCGGAGGCCGAGCCCGTATTGCTGTTTTTTTGCCTATTTCAGTGTTTCGAAGAAAAGGAATATCAAACGGAGTCCAAACGGAATGAAACCTTCGGGAGCGATCTTTTTGGAACAAACGTGATCCAGAGGACTTGGAGTGCAAGTCAAGAAACAATCGAGGAGGCCACGTGGGTGGAGGGCGCCCCCCTACTAGGTGCGCCCCCTATCTCGTGGGCCCCTCGGGCGTCCACCGACCTACTTCTTCCTCCTATATATACCCATGTACCCCGAGAACATTAGAGGCGACCACGAAAAACTATTTCCACCACCGAAACTTTCTGTATCCACGAGATCCCATCTTGGAGCCTTCGCCGGCGCTCCGCCGGAGGGGGAATCAACCACAGAGGTCTTCTACATCAACACCATAGCCTCTCCGATGAGTTGTGAGTAGTTTACCACAGACCTTCGGGTCCATAGTTATTAGCTAGATGGCTTCTTCTCTCTCTTTGAATCTCAATACAAAGTTCTCCTCGATCTTCTTGGAGATCTATTTGATGTAACTCTTTTTGCGGTGTGTTTGTCGAGATCCGATGAATTGTGGGTTTATGATCAAGTTTATCTATGAGAAATATTTGAATCTCCTCTGAATTCTTTTATTTGTGATTAAGTTATCTTTGCAAGTCTCTTCGAATTATCAGTTTGGTTTGGCCTACTAGATTGATCTTTCTTGCAATGGGAGAAGTGCTTAGCTTTGGGTTCAGTCTTGCGGTGTTCTTTCCCAGTGACAGCAGGGGCAGCAAGGCACGTATTGTATTGTTGCCATCAAGGATAAAAAGATGGGGTTCATATCTTGCATGAGTTTATCCCTCTACATCATGTCATCTTTCTTAATGCATTACTCTGTTCTTTATGAACTTAATACTCTAGATGCATGCTGGATAGCGGTCGATGTGTGGAGTAATAGTAGTAGATGCAGGAAGGAGTCGGTCTACTTGTCACGGACGTGATGCCTTTATACATGATCATGCCTAGATAATCTCATAATTATTCGCTTTTCTATCAATTACTCGACAGTAATTTGTTCACCCACCGTAATACTTATGCTATCTTGAGAGAAGCCACTAGTGAAACCTATGGCCCCCGGGTCTATCTCTTATCATATAAGATTTCAATCTACTTTTATTTGCATCTTTACTTCTCCAATCTATATCATAAAATACCAAAAATATATTTATCTTATTATATTATCTCTATCAGATCTCACTTTCGCAAGTGGCCATGAAGGGATTGACAACCCCTTTATTGCATTGGTTGCGAGTTCTTGTTTTTTGGTGTAGGTGCGTGGGACTTTTGAGGAGCCTCCTACTGGACTGATACCTTGGTTCTCAAAAACTAAGGGAAATACTTACGCTACTATTGCTGCATCACCCTTTCCTCTTCAAGGAAAACCAACGCAAGCTCAAGATGTAGCAAGAAGGATTTCTGGCGCCGTTGCTGTGGAGGTCTTCGCTCAAGTCAAGACATACCAAGTACCCATCACAAACTCATCTCCCTTGCATTTACATTGTTTGCCATTTGCCTCTCACTTTCCTCTCCCCCACTTCACCCTTGCCGTTTTATTCGCCCTCTCTTTCCCAATCTCCTCTCTCTTTCACTTGCCTTTTTGTGTGCTAGTCACTATGGCTAGTCCTCCTATTATCATCAATACACCCGATCATGAAGTTCTCAATTTTAAACAAAGGGAGGGAGAAAATTTGAAAGATGCTTGGCATAGAATTTGCAATGCTCAAAATAGATCTACTAGGAAGCAATCCACTTCCGTTCTTCTTCGCAATTTTTATGTGGGCATTACTCCTTGGAATATATATATATATCCTTGGTACCATTACCGGACGGAATTTCTTGGGTAGCCATACTTTTGATTCTTATAATGCTATGTTACATTTGTTTGGTCCACCCCATCTTTTGGTTAAAGGAATTGTTTTAAATTTGGAACATGTGATGCAAAGGCTTGAAATTATTGAAAATAAAGTTGCCACTATTGAGTTAATTGAAAACTTGGATAAAAAGATCCACAATCAAATAACCCAATATGGATCTAGGGTTGGTGTTACCTTGAATTTTTTTAAAGAAAAATAACCTATAGTTATTGAAAGAATAGATCTAGATTCTACAAGAATTCGTAAACTCGAAGACATTATCACCAACTTAGGGTCTGCCTTTTCATCTGTGAAAAATACCCCAACTCCTCCTACCAAATTTTCCAAGGTCATGTATGTTCCTAAAAATAAGGGTGAATCTTCTAGTAAAGGAAGTGCCGATCTCAAATCAATTGGTGTTCACCCCAATTTTCTTGCTATCATTAAGGAACCTTTTGCTACAAACGAATTTCTTGATTTCTTACCTAGGAGCTTAATCATTACTAAAAAGAAAGAAACTCCTAGGGATTATAAGTGCTCTATTGAAGAATTGAGTGCCAAAGATGGCACTACTTAGATCGATCCTCGCTTTTATGCCTAGCTAGGGGCGTTAAACGATAGCGCTAGTTGCGAGGCAACCCAATTTTATTTGTGTTTTTTATTTCTATTTAGATGTGTTTTTATGTTTTATTTAGTGTTTGTGCCAAGTAGAACCTATAGGATAACCTATGGTGATAGTTAATTTGATCCTGCTGAAAAACAGAAACTTTGCGTTGATCATTTTTGTTGTAGATCAATAGACAAATCGACCAGGACTTCCTATTTTGGTAGGATTTTTAGAGTTCCATAAGTGTTCGAGAGTTACATATTGCTACAGACTGTTTTTTTTGGACATATTCTATTTTTCGTATGTTGTTTGCTTATTTTGATGCATCTATGGCTAGTATGTAAGGATATGAACCATAGAAAAGTCGAAATACAGTAGGTTTAACACCAATATAAATAAATAATGAGTTCATTATAGTACCTTATGTGGTGGTTTTTCTTTCATTCACTAACGGAGCTTATGAGATTTCCTGTTGAGTTTTGTGTTGTGAAGTTTTGAAGTTTTGGGTAAAGATTTTATGGACTATGGAATAAGGAGTGGCAAGAGCCTAAGATTGGGGATGATCATGGCACCCCAAGATATTCAAGAATAGACAAAAGCCTAAGCTTGGGGATGCCCCGGAAGGCATCCCCTCTTTCGTCTTCGTTTATCGGTAACTTTACTTGGAGCTATATTTTTATTGGCCACATGATATGTGTTTTGCTTGGAGCGTCTATATGATATTAGTCTTTGCTTTTTAGTTTTCCACAATCATACTTGCCGTACACACCTTTTGGGAGAAGCCCACTTGATTAGAATTTATTAGAATACTCTATGTGCTTCACTTATATCTTTTGAGTTAGATAGTTTTTGCTCTAGTACTTCACTTATATATTTTAGAGCACGGCGGTGGCTTAATTTTGAAGAAATTGTTGATCTCTCATGCTTCACTTACATTATTTTGAGAGTATTTTAGAACAACATGGTATTTTCTATGGTTATGAATTTGGTCCTAGAATGATGAGCATCCGAGTTGGGTATAATAAAAACTATCATAGAAAGTGCATTAAACACTAGGATCAATTTGATGCTTGATAGTTGTGTTGAGATATAAAGGTGGTAATGTTAGAGTCATGCTAGTGGGTAATTATGAAATTCAGAAATACTTGTGTTGAAGTTGGCAAATCCCGTAGCATGCACGTATGGTAAAAGTTGTGTGACAAATTTGTTGCATGAGGTGCTCTTTTGATTGTCTTCCTTATGAGTGGCAGTCGGGGATGAGTGATGGTCTTTTCCTACCAATCTATCCCTCTAGGGGCATGCATAGTAGTACTTTGCTTCGAGGGAAAGTAGACTTTTGCAATAAGTGTACGAGTTCTTTATGACTAATGTGAGTCCATGGATATACGCACACTCACCCTTGCACTTTGCTAGCCTCTATTGTGCCGCGCAACTTTTGCCGGTATCATGCACCCATTATTTACCTTCCTCAAAACAGCCACCATACCTACCTATTATGGCATTTCCATAGCCATTCCGAGATACATTGCCATGCAACTTTCCACCGTTCCATTATTATGACACGCTCCATCATTGTCATATTGCTCTTTGCATGATCATGTAGTTGACATCGTATTTGTGGCAAGGCCACCTTCATAATTTTCATACATGTCACTCTTGATTCATTGCATATCCCGGTATACCGCCGGAGGCATTCATATAGAGTCATATTTTGTTCTAAGTGTTGAGTTGTAATTCTTGAGTTGTAAATTAATAAAAGTGTGATGATCTTCATTATTAGAGCATTATCCCAAGTGAGGAAAGGATGATGAAGACTATGATTCCCCCACAAGTCGGGATGAGACTTCGGACTTAAAAAAAAAGAGAGGCCCAAGAGCCCACAAAAAAAGAGAAAGGCCAAATAAAAAAAGGAGGAAGGCCAAAATAAATAAAAAATGAAAGAAAAAGAGAGAAGGGACAATGCTACTATCTCTTTTCCACACTTGTGCTTCAAAATAGCACCATGATCTTCATGATAGAGAGTCTCTTGTGTTGTCACTTTCATATACTAGTGGGAATTTTTCATTATAGAACTTGGCTTGTATATTCCAATGATGGGCTTCCTCAAAATGCCCTAGGTCTTCATGAGCAAGCGAGTTGGATGCACAACCACTTAGTTTCTTTTGTTAAGCTTTCATACATTTATAGCTCTAGTGCATCCGTTGCATGGCAATCCCTACTCACTCGCATTGATATCTATTGATGGGCATCTCCATAGCCCGTTGATATGCCTAGTTGATGTGAGACTATCTTCTCCCTTTTTTGTCCTCACAACCACCACCTTATACCACCATAGTGCTATGTCCATGGCTTGCGCTCATGTATTGCGTACGAGTTGAAAAACCTGAAGCGCGTTAAAAAGTATGAACCAATTGCTCGACTCGTCATCGGGGTTGTGCATGATGGGAGTATTTTATGTAATGAAAATGAAGCATGGCCCAACTATATGATTTTGTAGGCATAAGCGTTCTTTGGCTATGCTATTTTGATAGGACATGATTATTTGTTAGTATGCTTCGAGTATTATTATTTTTATGCTTTATAAGATTTTATCTTGAATCATTTGGATCTGAACAATCATGCCACAATAAAGAAAATTACATTGAGAATTATGCTAGGTAGCATTCCACATCAAAATTCTGTTTTTATCATTTACCTACTCGAGGACGAGCATGAATTAAGCTTGGGGATGCTTGATATGTCTCCAACGTATCTATAATTTTTGATTGTTCCATGCTATTATATTACCTGTTTTGGATGTTTTTGGGCTTTACTTTACACTTTTATATCATTTTTAGGACAAACCTACTAACCGGAGGCCCAACCCGTATTGCTGCTTTTTTGCCTATTTCAGTGTTTCAAAGAAAAGGAATATCAAACATAGTCCAAACGGACTTCGGGAGTGATCTTTTTGGAACAAACGTGATCCAGAGGACTTGGAGTGCAAGTCAAGAAACAATCGAGGAGGCCATGAGGGTGGAGGGCTCCCACCCTACTAGGCGCGCCCCCTATCTCGTGGGCCCCTCGGGCGTCCACCGACCTACTTATTCCTCCTATATATACCCACGTACCCTGAGAACAACAGAGGCGACCACGAAAAACTATTTCCACCACAGTAACCTTCTGTATCCGCGAGATCCCATCTTGGAGCCTTCGTCGGTGCTCCGCCGGAGGGGGAATCAACCACGGAGGGCTTCTACATCAACACCATAGCCTCTTCGATGAATTTTGAGTAGTTTACCATAGACCTTCGAGTCCATCGTTATTAGCTAAATGGCTTCTTATCTCTCTTTGAATCTCAATACAAAGTTCTCCTCGACCTTCTTGGAAATCTATTCGATATAACTCTTTTTGTGGTGTGTTTGTCGAGATCAGATGAATTGTGGGTTTATGATCAAGTTTATCTATGAGAAATATTTGAATCTCCTCTGAATTCTTTTATGTGTGATTAAGTTATCTTTGCAAGTCTCTTCGAATTATGAGTTTGGTTTGGCCTACTAGATTGATCTTTCTTGCAATGCGAGAAGTGCTTAGCTTTGGGTTCAATCTTGCGGTGTCCTTTCCCAGTGACAGCAGGGGCAGCAAGGCACGTATTGTATTGTTGCCATCGAGGATAAAAAGATGGGGTTTATAACATATTGCATGTGTTTATCCCTCTACATCATGTCATCTTTCTTACTGCGTTGCTTTGTTCTTTATGAACTTAATACTCTAGATGCATGCTGGATAGCGGTCGATGTGTGGAGTAATAGTAGTAGATGCAGTCAGGAGTCGGTCTACTTGTCACAGACGTGATGCCTATATACATGATCATGCCTAGATAATCTCATAATTATTCGCTTTTCTATCAATTGCTCGACAGTAATTTGTTCACCCACCGTAATACTTATGCTATCGTGAAACCTATGGCCCCGAGTCCATCTCTTATCATATAATCTTTCAATCTACTTTTATTTGCATCTTTACTTTTCCAATCTATATCACAAAATACCAAAAATATATTTATCTTATTATATTATCTCTATCAGATCTCACTTTCGCAAGTGGCCGTGAAGGGATTGACAACCCCTTTATTGCGTTGGTTGTGAGTTCTTGTTTGTTTGTGTAGGTGCGTGGGACTTTTGAGGAGCCTCCTACTGGATTGATACCTTGGTTCTCAAAAACTGAGGGAATACTTACGCTACTATTGCTGCATCACCCTTTCCTCTTCAAGGAAAACCAATGCAAGCTCAAGATGTAGCAGTGATGCCCCCTTCCGTTCCCCACTCTAGGAGCTTCTTTGATTCGTAGGATTTTAGAACGTAGGTAAAGGAAAAGTATAGGGTTGGAGTAGCATGCCCACTTGAATCCTATAGAATAGTGTTTGATGGCAGGGGAAAAACCGAGGAATTGTAAAAAGAGGTTAGTGGATGTTAGATTTCCTATGAAATATAGTACAAAATATTCCACAGGGAAAAATTCCCGTGGGGTTCAATCCTATGAATCCAAGGACCAACATAGGAAAAAATCCTAAGGGTTTTAATCCTCCAGAAATCCTATGAAATTCCTTCGAATCAAAGGAGCCCTAATTTGGTGCATGACACGTCGACCTGGATGCTGGCTCTCCCACATGTCGAACTAAGAAGGAGCAAAGAATCATGCGGTATATATAGTGTATATACTAGTACTACTACACACATCGGAGGAGTGCAAACCAAGTCAGCCCAATGAACCAGCAGGCGATAGGCTATAGAAAACAATGTGGAGATATGGCCATAAAAAACAATGTGCTAAAGCCTAGTCCGTAGCATGTACAATACTACTACTCCTCATCTCGGTTCATCGCCATCATACTTTCCCCATTCCTGTGTTTTCAGTATCCTACGAATTAAAGAGGCCCTTAGACTGGTTTAGGTCCGGTCATTTTTTTTATAAATGTGTTATGTCAAATATTAAATGAACGTGCTCCGATTTCTACGAAAATAATCTGGTTTCATGTAGTAATTCATTCATTTATTTATTCTTCCGCGGGGGGTTTGCATGTAATTTGTGAGGTCTGAAATGTAAAGTACGCCGGCATGGTTGCATATGCTCTGAGTCGTGCATGCACTACGACCCAGATGCTCTATGTCCCACATGTCGGCGAATGTGAGCACGTGGAAATAGCCTAGGAGTACATATAGGAGGAAAATGCGTGAAAAAATATGTACTATGAAGCATATTTGCGGTTCGAAAAGGAGACATAAAGTGATGACAGCTATAGATCGCACGCACCCAACTAGTGGTACTAGACATACGACTAGTATTGCCCTAAAAAAGAGGTGTGAGTGCTTAGTACTCCTATTCTATCAACACGAGTCCCATCTAACAACAGCGTCTGTGCTATAGCTAGCTCTTCTCCATCGTTTCTCTCTTCTAATTCTAAACTCAACCGACGCGCGATGGGCAGGGTGGGGATTTGCCGATGGTTGGTTTGCTCAACTGTGGCCCCACCTCACAGTGAAAATGTTACGACTGGAACAAAAATGCCATACACTAATAAAACATTAAGGCCATGAGGCGATGCAGTGCTGGTTATAGGAGGCAAGAACAAAGATGCATCCATCGATGACGTCCACCTCCTCGACTCAGGGCACTGGCCCATCGAATGACGGCTAAGTAGCAGCGGATTTCGTAGCTAGGTCGACGTGCTTCTGAACAATGGCGTCCAAAGATTCCAGCCGCTGGAAGAAGGCCAACGTCTTTCTATCCTTGCTGGCCTTGTTGTGGCCTATGTAGACGATTTCCTCATAGACATGGATGTGCAGGTCGACGGTTTCTTTCATGGCAAGGCACTGTGCGGCGAGCGTGACCTCGATGTGCACATTCTTCATCGCGATCTCCGGCACCTGCAGGGCCACCTGGGCTTGAAAGAGTTCATCACTATGGAGGCTGATGAGGGTGGCAGGCAATGAGGATCCTGGGCGCACGGGCTGGAGCAGTACGTCAAGGCTGTTCGCACGCTTCTTGATGGTGGTGAACTTGCGGATGGAGCAGACCATCATGTCGTCCATGCGGGAGTGTACGATCGAAAGTATGTCTAGAGGGGGGGGGGTGACTAGACTACTTGACCAAATAAAAACTTAACCTTTTCCCAATTTTAGTTCTTGGCAGATTTTAACAACTTAGCACAAGTCAAGCAATCTTAACACAATTCAAGCAAGCATGCAAAGAGTATATGAGCAGCGGAAAGTAAAGTATGCAACTTGCAAGAATGTAAAGGGATGGGTTTGGAGAGTGCAAACACAATACGAGAAATAGATGTTTTTGTTGTGGTTCCGATAGGTGGTGCTATTGTACATCCACATTGATGGAGACTTCAACCCACGAAGGGTAACGACTGCGTGAGTCCACGTAGGGCTCCACCCAGGAAGGGTCCATGAAGAAGCAACCTTGTCTATCCCACCATGGCCATCGCCCACGAAGGACTTGCCTCACTAGGGTAGATCTTAATGAAGTCGGCGATCTCCTTGCCCTTACAAACTCCTTGGTTCACTCCACAATCTTGTCGGAGGCTCCCAAGTGACACCTAACCAATCTAGGAGACACCACTCTCCAAAAGGTCATAGATGGTGTGTTGATGATGAACTCCTTGCTCTTGTGCTTCAAATGATAGTCTCCCCAACACTCAACTCACTCTCATAGGATTGGATTTGGTGGAAAGATGATTTAAGTGGAAAGCAACTTGGGGAAGGCTAGAGATCAAGATTCATATGGTTGGATTGGAATATCTTGGTCTCAACACATGAGTAGGTGGCTCTCTCTCTCAGAAAATGGGTAGTGGAAGTGTAGGCATGATCTAATGGCTTCCCTCACGAATGAGGAGAGGATGGAGGGGTATATATAGCCTCCACACAAAATCTAACCGTTACACACATTATACCAAACTCGGTGGGACCGAATCAAAAAACTCGGTCATACCGATTTAGTACATATGTGATCGTTAGGCAATTTCGATGGGACCGACATGCCATCTCGGTGGGACCGATATCATTAGGGTTAGAGCATAACGTAATCTCGGTTGGACTGATTACTCAAACTCGGTTGGACCGACTTTGGTAATAAACTAACAGAGAGTTGGTAAGGCAAACTCGGTGACCGATTCGCTCGTCTCGGTGGGACCGAAGCGTTATGAAAAGGAAACAGGGAGTTTTCATTGCAGACTCGATGGGACCGACCGCTCACCTTGGTTTGACCGAAACGTTACAAAGGGAAACGGAGAGTTTGCAACCCCATATTGATGAGAGATCCCTATCGGTGAGATCGAAAAGACTAGGGTTTCTGGCAGTGGCTATGTCAAATGAACTCGGTGGCGGATGGATCAAATCGGTGGGGCGAGTTTGACTTTTGGTTTGGGACATCTGTGGATATGAGAAAGTGGTTGACGGATTTTGGAGCATATCACTAAGCAGTTTGAGCAAGCAAGGCATCAAGCAACACCTCATCCCCTTTTAATAGTATTGGCTTTCCCATAGACTCAGTGTGATCTTGGATCACTAAAATAGAAAATGTAGAGTCTTGGACTTTAAAGCTTGAGCCAATCTTTTGTCCTTAGCATTTTGAGGGGTCCACATTCCTTATCCATGCCATGCCAATCATTGAACTTTCCTAAAATATTTATCTTGTAATGGCATTAGTTCAATGAGCTATATGTTGTTAATCATTACGAAAACCACCCAGGGATGCACTTTCAATCTCCCCCTTTTTGGTAATTGATGACAACATATTGATCAAAGATTCGACAAATGATAATAAGATTGAAATACATTGTCGCTTTGAGAAGTATGTGACAAACAAGAGCTCCCCCTAAATTTGTGCATTATTTAAAATTTGCTTTGGACTGCAAATGCACAATGTGTTAGGATCATGGGTCACTCTTCCATGTCACATACATCTTGGTGTAGTGCTCAAAATGATAATAATTAAAAGCATGCACTCATCAGCAAAGCAAAGTGAATGATCATATAGGGATATAAGAGATAATATCATTCAAGCACACATTAAAGTAGCATATGATCAAACACATGATCATCCAAGTGTCTCACAAAAGACACAGTGTATCAAGCAAACACACAATAAAGTTGAAGCAAATAAAATGCAAAGAGAGACAAAACAACACACTCTCTCTCTCGAAGACTATGATCTATACATATTTCTCCCCCTTTGGCAACAAGTTACCAAAAACTTAAAAATATGCATAGTGCTATGCGTCTCTCAGGCTTGGTCTTCATGAGGTGGTGTAGAGATGACTCCAAGGACGAAAGCTTCTATAGATGTAGCTGGAGCTGGTGGAGTGGCTGCTGGAGCTGGTGGCACTAAAGTTGTGGCTGCTTGTGCATATGTAGTAGCTCTTCTATCTGGGACATGCACTGCAGCAGACCTCTGACTTCTAGGCACTCTAGTGAAAGCATCTGTAGTAGGCTTGCCCTTCTTCTCCTCCACTTCCTCATGAAGTTGCTCAACCACTGACTGAATCTCAGTTACCTTGACATCAAGATCATGGAATTTCTGCTCAATGATCCTCTCCAAGCTCTCCTGGTTTTAAGTCAGGGTGGCCAAGCCCTTCTCAATCCTTAGGTGTATTGGATCAGATATCCAAGTTGATCTTGCTTGCTCTTCAAGAACACCTAAGATGCCTCTTCAGCTGTTGGCATCTTTGCAGCTTTCTCAGCCCTTGCCTTCTCTCTCTTTTCATGTGCTTGCACTGAGGAAGGATCTTCCTCATCCATGACAACAATGTTGTCCTCAAAGTCTGGCCTGAGGGGTAAATGCTCCTTGTCCAATAGATATGTGCTTGTGCCCATCTTGGAGTTGATGAGCACCTGAATTTGTGGAGCATACCCACAAGACCTCTTCTGAAGGGGAGCCTTGGCACAGTGGTAAAGCTGCTGCCTTGTGACCATGAGGTCACGGGTTCAAGTCCTGGAAACAGCCTCTTACAAAAATGTAGGGAAAGGCTGCGTACTATAGACCCAAAGTGGTCGGACCCTTCCCCGACCCTGCGCAAGAGGGAGCTACATGCACCGGGCTGCCCTTTACCCACAAGACCTCTTCTGATCTACAGCAGTCCTCTTGATTGTTTCCACAATCAGACTCATTACTTTGAACTTTTGAGGGACATCAAATATATACAGCAAGTTGATGGAGTGTCCTCTTATCATTCTGCGATCTCCATATTTTGGCAACAAAGTGTGCCTCAGAATGGTATTGATAGTTGGCAGCCCTGACAGCAAGTGCTTCACTGAGCCAAACTTGTGAGTCTCCAGGTCTACATCAGGAATCTCCTTGTACATGCTTGCCATTGAGTTATGATCCTTCTTCTTCTTGGCATAGACATCCAAGTCATCTTCATGAGCTTCTAGGGCATTGATCAGTCTAGCCCACTCATCAGCTGTAGACTGGTACCTTGTACCCTCTGACACCCATACAATTCTGCCATCTGGATAGAAATGAGCAGTAGAGTAGAATTGCATGATCAGCTCATCATTCCACTTTGTGAGCTTCTGGCCAACAAACTTGTCCACTTCACAGGCCTTGAAGCTATCATAAACACCTGGGAAGTGATCTTCATTCTCTCTAATATAGGTCCAGTCAACCCATCTCATGTTACACACTATGGGCTTCTTGTCAAGCAGGACTGTCTCATAGAAATCTTGTTGTTCCTTTGTATGGAACCTGTAATCCACATCAGTTTTCCTCCTGATAGCATATGGGTCAGCCTTCCTCCACTATCTCAGTCCTGCATCCTTCCTGATCCTCATGTCCTCTGCAACAGGATTTTCATCATTATGGTCTGGGATATTTGTCTTTAGCTTCCTTAGCACTTGGGCTTCAGCTTCCTCTTCTCCAGCTTCAGGCACTGGGGCATTGTTCTTCTCCTCAGCAGATATGTTCCAGGTACACCTCTTGGGTGCAGTCTTGGGAACTGGAGCAGCAGTTTGATACGTCTCCAACATATCTACTTATCCAAACACTTTTGCCCTTGTTTTGGACTCTAACTTGCATGATTTGAATCAAACTAACCCGGACTGACGCTGTTTTCAGCAGAATTGCCATGGTGTTATTTTTGTGCAGAAAACAAAAGTTCTCGAAATGACCTGAAAATCCATGAAGAAAACTCTTGGAAAATATAAAAAATACTGGCGGAAGAATCAAGGCCAGGGGCCCCACACCCTGTCCACGAGGGTGGGGGCGCTCCCCCTGCCTCGTGGGCCCCTGGAGCTCCACCGACCTCAACTCCAACTCTATAAATTTGGTTTCGTGGAGAAAAAAATCAGAGAGAAAGTTTCATTCCGTTTACAATACGGAGCCACCGCCAAGCCCTAATCTCTCTCGAGAGGGCTGATCTGGAGTCCGTTCGGGGCTCCAGAGAGGGGGATTCGTCATCGTCATCATCATCAACCATCCTCCATCACCAATTTCATGATGCTCACCACCATGCGTGAGTAATTCCATCGTAGGCTTGCTGGATGGTGATGGGTTGGATGAGATTTACCATGTAATCAAGTTAGTTTTGTTAGGGATTGATCCCTAGTATCCACTATGTTCTGAGATTGATGTTGCTATGACTTTGATATGCTTAATGCTTGTCACTAGGGCCCGAGTACCATGATTTCAGATCTGAACCTATTATGTTTTCATGAATATATGTGAGTTCTTGATCCTATCTTGCAAGTCTATAGTCACCTATTATGTGTTATGATCCGACAACCCCGAAGTGACAATAATCGGGATACTTCTCGGTGATGACCGTAGTTTGAGGAGTTCATGTATTCACTAAGTGTAATGCTTTGGTCCGGTTCTCTATTAAAAGGAGGCCCTAATATCCCTTAGTTTCCAGTAGGACCCTGCTGCCACGGGAGGGTAGGACAAAAGATGTCATGCAAGTTCTTTTCCATAAGCACGTATGACTATATTCGGAATACATGCCTATATTACATTGATGAACTGGAGCTAGTTCTGTGTCACCCTATGTTATAACTATTACATGAGGAATCGCATCCGGCATAATTATCCATCACTGATCCAATGCCTACGAGCTTTTCACATATTGTGCTTTGCTTATTTACTTTTCCGTTGCTACTGTTACAATCATTACAAAACTGCTATCGTTACTTTTGCCACTGTTACCATTACTATCATACTACTTAGCTACTAAATACTTTGCTGCAGATACTAAGTTATCCAGGTGTGGTTGAATTGACAACTCAACTGCTAATACTTGAGAATATTCTTTGGCTCCCCTTGTGTCGAATCAATAAATTTGGGTTGAATACTCTACCCTCAAAAACTGTTGCGATCCCCTATACTTGTGGGTATCAAGACTATTTTCTGGCGCCGTTGCCGGGGAGCATAGCTCTATTCTTTGAGTCACTTGGGATTTATATATGTTGATCACTATGAAGAACTTGAAAGACGCAAGAACTAAGATTTTTCCCTCAACTACGAGGGGAGGTAAGGAACTACCATCTAGCTCTGCACTAGATTCTCCTTCTGTTTTGAGTAATCTTGCGACACCTAAACTTGCTACTGCTATGAATTATGATATGTCGCATGTTATTGATGATGCCACTTCTGCTATGCATGATACTTATGATGAAACTACTTCTATGCTTGATACTACTTTGCCATTAGGTGAATTTCTTGATGAACAAGTTGCTAGGGTTAGAGAGAATGAAATTATTGAAGATGAAATTATTGATGATAGTGATGATGAAGGTTATCCCCCTAAGTATGAATTGCATGTTGTTCCTGAGGGTTATGTTATGGATGAAGAAGCTGCTAGAGCCATTCTTGCTTGCAATGATAGATATGATCTTAAGAAGTTATTAGCTAAATGGAAGCAGCAATCTCTGAATGCTAGAATGAAATATGACCCTGCTTTTGCCACTTCACCTATCTTTGTTACTGATAAGGATTATGAATTCTCTGTTGATCCTGAGATAATTACTTTGGTTGAACTTGATCCCTTTTATGGCTATGAATCTAAAACTGTTGTGGCACATCTTACTAAGTTAAATGATATAGCCACCCTGTTCACTAATGATGAGAAGTCTCGCTACGACTATATCCTTAAGATATTTCTGTTCTCATTAAAGGGTGATGCTAAAACTTGGTTTAATTCTCTTGATCCTGGTTGTGTGCGTAGTCCCTAGGATATGATTTATTACTTCTCTGCTAAATATTTCCCTGCTCATAAGAAACAAGCTGCCTTGCGGGAAATATATAATTTTGTGCAAATCGAAGAAGAGAGTCTCCCACAAGCTTGGGGGAGGCTTCTCCGATTACTTAATGCTTTACCTGATCATCCTCTTAAGAAAAATGAAATACTTGATATCTTTTATAATGGACTAACCGATGCTTCCAAGGACCACTTGGATAGTTGTGCTGGTTGTGTTTTTAGGGAAAGAACAGTCGACCAAGCTGAATTGTTATTGAATAATATGTTGACTAATGAAAATAATTGGACTCTTTCTGAGCCAATTCCTGAGCCATTTGAGCCAACTCCCGAGCCTATTCCTAAACCTACTCCGAAGAAAAGGGGAGTTCTATTGCTCAGTCCTGAAGATATGCAAGAGGCAAAGAAATGTATGAAAGAGAAAGGTATTAAAGCTGAATATGTTAAGAATTTACCTCCTATTGAAGAAATACATGGTCTTAATATACCGCCTATTAAAGAAACACATTGTCTTGATAACCCGACACAGGTAGTAAAGGTAAATTCTCTCTATAGATATGATAAAGTTGAAATCCTGTCTATTAAATTTCTTTGCCAATGTTTAGATGAATTTGATGACTTTATGGCTAGACAAGAAAGTTTTAATGCTTATGTTGGTAGATAATTAAAGAGTAATGCTTTCATGATAGGACGCTTGAGTGATTATATGGCTAGAGTTAAAGGTGAACTTAAGCTCATTAGCAAATATGCTTCTATGGTTACCACTCAAGTTGAACAAGTACTTAAAGTTCAAAGTGATATGCTCGATGAATTAAACAATAAACATGATTTTTCTGTCAGAGTGGCTACTAGAACTAGTAGAATGACTCAGGAACCTTTGTATCCTGAAGGCCACCCTAAGAGAATTGAGCAGGATTCTCAAACAAATAATTTAGATGCACCTAGTCCTTCCAAATAGAAGAAAAAGAAAATTGATAGGACTTTGCATGCTTTTAGTGACCCTATTGTAGACACACCCGAGAACCCCAATGATATTTCTATTTCTGATGCTGAAACACAATCTGGTGATGAACATGAACCTAGTGATAATGTTAATGATAAAGTTCATGTTGATGCTCAACCTAGCAATAATAATGATGTAGAGATTGAACCTGATGTTGATCTTGATAACCCACAATCAAAGAATCAACATTATGATAAGAGAGACTTTGTTGCTAGGAAGAACGGTAAAGAAAGAGAACCATGGGTTCAGAAACCCATGCCTTTTCCTCCTAACCCATCCAAGAAAAAGGATGATGAGGATTTTTAGCGCTTTGCTGAAATGATTAGACCTATCTTCTTACGTATGTGCTTAACTGATATGCTTAAAGTAAATCCTTATGCTAAATATATGAAGGATATCATTACAAATAAAAGAAAGATACCGGAAGCTGAAATTCCCACCATGCTTGCTAATTATACTTTTAAAGGTGGAATACCAAAGAAACTTGGAGATCTAGGAGTACCAACTATACCATGCTCCATTAAAAAAACTATGTTAAAACTACTTTATGTGATCTTGGAGCCGGTGTTAGTGTTATGCCTCTCTCTTTATATCGTAGACTTGAATTGAATAAGTTGACACCTACTGAAATATCTTTGCAATGGCTGATAAATCAACTGCTATACATGTCGGTATTTGTGAGGATGTGCCTGTTGTGGTTGCAAACGTCACTATCTTAACAGACTTTGTTATTCTTGATATTCCCGAGGACGATAGTATGTCGATCATCCTTGGTAGACCCTTTTTGAATACTGCAGGGGCTGTTATTGATTGCAAAAAAGGCAATGTCACTTTTCATGTTAATGGTAATGAGCGTATGGTACACTTTTCGAGGAAACAACCTCAAGTTCGTAGCATTAATTCTATTGGAAAAGTTCCAACTATCATTATTGGAGGTTTTGAATTTCCTCTTCCTACTGTCAAGAAAAAATATATGATATTCTTATTATACGGGATGTTCATATCCTGGTTGAGGTAACCTAGTGTTATTCAAAATTTCTCTGGTTCCTTGTTATTCGGAATGAGTTTATTAACAAGACATGATCAACCTTGTTAGTGGATTCCTTTTGATGATCATGAGATGGATGAAACTAGAAGGCACAACCTTCTGTACCCTCTTTTTACTTTCTGTTATTTAGAATAAATAAAGCAAAAAGTAGTATTATCTGTTTTTTTCTGAATTATCCATGCAATAAAAAATATCCTGACAATAAAAGTTCTCCAAATGCCTTGCAAATTTAGTATGATTTTTATGGAATATTTGAGGATTTTAGGCACTGAGAACACAACAGGGGGGCAAGCACCTGGCCACGAGGGTCCAGGGCGCGCCCACTCTTACTGGGCGCGCCCCCTGCCTCATGGGCCCATGGTGACCCCTCCACTTATTCCTGCACCCACACACTCCATCTTCCTGCCAAAAAAATCCCCATCCAGCTCAAGCACGAGTTCTAGCTCATTTTGGTGTGATTTTCGATCTCCTTGCTCAAAGCTCCATTCACAAAACTGCTTTGGGATATTGTTCCTTGGTATGTGACTCCTCCAATGGTCCAATTAGTTTTTGTTCTAGTGCTTTATTCATTGCAATTTTTTGCTGCATAGGTGACCCTGTGCTTGAGCTTGCATGTCAAATTTATGAGGTCCCAAGTAATTCTAATGCATGATATAAGCTCTAGGCACTTGTGGGGGTAGTTGCTATCAATCTTGTTTAGTTTGATTCACTTTTATTTTGAAGTTACTAAAAATTTTAGAGGAAGAAATATGTCTAGGAAAATGTACCAAGGTGGTTCCTCAACAAAGAGAGGACCCATGCGTGCTATGCGTGAGCAAGACGATGAACCACCAAGGGAAGCTGATGTGTGGTGTAACATCCCAAATTTTCAATTTGGAATGTTATACATAGATCATCATTGCATATCATATTTTTGTTGCATCATTGGCTCGATCCTAGAAATTCTATGCAACTCAAGGACCCATAGAGAGAGTTGGGATTTCGTTATTTTCTTATTTGAGTTTTTCTCAAATTTTGAAAATAGGATCATTGATTTTATTTATTTTATCTTCAATTATTTCTACTACCAAAAATTCAGAGAGGGAATAAAATGACTTTCCCAAAATAAAGAAATAATGAAGATTTAATAAAAAAATCAAATAAGATTTATTTTGGGAGTTTTACGCCTTTTATTTGAATTTAGGAAAAATGTGCGTTTTTCAAAATTGCATTTAGGCCCCAAATAAATGTTCATCTTGTCCGGCTTGATTTTAGAAGGCGGGGAAATTTATTTCGGGATTTTTGGAGTCCGTTTAGTATTTCTTTTTATTTTTTTATGCGCGGAATTTAAAAAAATCGCGAACCGCCTTTGGGCCGTGCCCGAGCGGGACTCTGCCGGGGGCGCCTTTAAATAGCGCCGCCCCGAGCCCCCCCAGGCCCAGCCGCCCCACCCCGCCAGCCCGCAGCCGCCGCCGGCCCACCCGCGCCGAAACCCTAACCCTAGCCGCCTCGAGCCCCGCGCCGCCGCCAGCCGCCGCCGCCGCCGCCGACCTCGCCGGAGCTGCCGCCACCGCCAGCCGACCCCGCCGCCCGAGGTTAGCCGCCACCTCGATTCGCGTGTCACCGGTTTTTTTTATAAAAACCGAGCGGGTTTTTCTTCAGTTTATTTTTATTTTTTAGGTTTTTCGTTAGATCGGTTTTATTTTCGGTTCGGTTAATTAGCGAGCGTTCGCTCGTTCGTTCATTTTAACGAACGTACTCGTCAGATCTGTTTAGTTAGTGAACGTTCGTTCGTCAGCCTGTTCGTCGTTTTTCTTTTTCTCGGATTTAATCCGTGATTTTTCTAATCACGATTCCTGATCCGATTTTCGTTTTAGTATAACTTTTCGCTCGTTTATCGGAATCAGGCGATTCAAGCGCCTAGAGTTTCGTCTCGAAACCCTCTTTCTAAATAATCAACTTAAACAAGTTTTTGCTTCTATAAAATTTGACTTAGATCCAGATTAGTAAAACGAAGCTGTTTTTTTTCGCCGTTTGACTTTCGTTGCTTTGTTTGATTTGGTTCTTTTTGCAAACCGGAGTTCTTAAGTTGAACATTCTGGTTAGATCTTTTATTCGAGTTTTACCAGTGCATTAGATGAGTACTTATTGTATGTTTGTTTGTTTGTTTGTCTGCGATAGAATACCCGGAGTGCGCCGCCTGTTACTTCGAGTCTCTAGGTTTTGCGGATCATCAGCAAGGCAAGTAACACTTTGATCATACCTTTCTACTACCCAGTTTTTATGCATTAGATCAATCCTCAAAACCATTGCATGATTAGGATCTAATTAAATTGTGGGATGGGAAGTAGTTGAGGTAGTACCTATTACCTGTTTTGTTATCAAACCCTTGGGAGTTACTTCTACGTTTGCTTATTATGCCATGCTATGCTAGTAGACGTGGATTGGGTGAGTGTATCCATGACAGATGTGAGATTGTTATTTAATGGTTTATTTAAGGTGGCAACTTAAACACACATCTGGGTGGATTGAGGCACCTGGTTTCTATCAGGACTTGCCTGTATTTCTTCGGACCGCCACCCAGGCTCAAAGGGATCATGAGATTATTCAAACTAGAAACTTACGTGTGCAGCCACAAGCCATTATGGGCTCTGGCATAGTTGACTAAGTTGTGCGAACTCTTACAGGTAGACTAGCAGATGTAGGGGAAAGTAGGTGTACCGGTCTACCCACATGTAAGGTGCTAGCGCTTCCGAAAGACTATGTCTCGGTCATCCGTTTCTCAAACACCATGTAGTGCGAGGAATCCAACGGAGGCGATCGAGTCTTGTGGGGAAAAGTGCGCAAACCTCTGCAGAGTGTATAAACTAATCATGGTTAGCCGTGTCCCCGGTTATGGACGTTTTGAGTATCTAGTACCTAGATATCATGTGAATCTCATCATGTTACTCTAATCTAATATTGTTGGGTTTAATGAGTATTTTTAATTGGGATTGAGAATGCTGTCAACCATTCTCAATGTTTAACAACCACCATGATAGTTAAATAAATTTATTCCTTTGTAGTAGGGAAAAATTTGCTTTATGCAAAACTGTAACCATAGAGCTTTTACACCAGCCAAATTGCATGTAGTGTAGCTTATTCCATTGTTATTCTCTATGTGTTACATTGCCAGCATATTCCATGTGCTGACCCGTTTTCGGGCTGCAACGTTTCATGTTGCAGACTTTTCAGACGACGAGTAAGGTGCTTTTAGGTCGTGGTTCTATACTCAGTGATGCCGTTGGAGTTGATGGACTCGCTTATCTTCCAAGTCTTCCGCTGTTATCGTTTTTAGATGGCCTTAAGCCATATATATTTTAATAAGTTCTCTTTTGAGACATTCGATGTAATAAGTGTGTGATTGCTACTCTGTTATAAATCCTCCAAGTACTGTGTGGTGTCAGCATTACTGATCCAGGGATGACACTGAGCACAGAGATCAGACTGGTTGAGGTCTGGTCGCTACAAGGTGGTATCAGAGCACACGCTGACTGTAGGACACGGCCACTAAGCTAAAGCCCTAGATCACTACTCTTTCTTTCCCTTTCTGACTCCTCATCTTTTCTATTCTTTAGGATGGCGGATGCAAGGATCAAGTTCGCACAACCAGATGAGAATTCACCTTTTGGATGTCACTTGAAGGAAGCCACTAGATACCTGAACATAGGAGTACCAAGCTTCACCGGGACTTTCAACGCCACTTTACCCGAAGAGGAGCGCTGGAGGATTCAAGTCTACATTCCAGGAAGGACATTTGCACCAGTCACGGAGCCAATAGAGTTTACCTTTGATGTACCAACATGGAGCCTAGGAAAAAGCATGGCAGCTCACATCGCCATGGGACGAATTGGAGAAGTTTACCACAACGACCTCAAGAATACTATCTACCAGATTTGTGGGCGCCGAGATGAGCATTGGGAGATGATCACCACCAGGAAGGACAGATCAATCGCAGCTTATATTCAGGAGTTAAACCAACACATCCGACGCCAGGAGAATCAGATGTGCGCAGATATGGAGGAACTACAGAAGGCTATGACCAGGATCAAGGAGCTAGAAGCAGAACTCAAGGCTACACGTAAAGACTATATGGAAGAAATCGTCGCTCTAGTAAGACAGAACGGTGACCTTAAGGAGAAGATTGGAGTATTCATGGGAGGATCAGCACCCAGAGAGGAAGAGGATGAACCTACTTGCCCAGATAATTATATCATCATCGACGACACCGACTCGGATCCCGACGACAGCGATGATGACTATGTTGATGAAGCTGGAGCAGATATCATGGAATCTTCATCGGAGCAGTTTTTCTAGTTGACCACCATAACAGTAGTAGAATTTTCCACCATTTAATTAGTTTTAGTCCAAGCACTTTTGTAACGATAGTTAGACCGTTGTATGCCCTTGTTTGAATTGATTGGAATGATATTGTGTGTTTTGTCTCATGTGCATATGGGTAGTGTTATCTCACTAGACCTCATTCTATTCTTAACTCTCCCCTTTAAACCCTCAGATGCCTCCGAGACGCGACCCCGAGTTTGTTTTTCCGCCAGAGATCACTCAGTTGATTCAGCAGCAGAATACCTTGATTCAAACATTGGTACAGAACCAAGGCAACAACAACAACAACCCACCACCACCACCACCTGTTGACCATCTGGCACGTTTCTTAAGGTTGAATCCGCCGGTGTTTTCCAGTAGCACCGAGCCAATAGTAGCAGATGATTGGCTCCGTAAGATAGGGAGGGAGTTGACCACTGCAGGATGCACGGATGGAGAAAAGGTGAAGTTTGCCGCACATCAGCTTGACGGACCCGCAGCAGCATGGTGGGAGAATTTTACAGCCACTTACCCTGTAGACACTGTCACATGGAATCAGTTTCAGCAAGCTTTTTGTACTGCCCATGTTTCAGCAGGAGCTATGGCCATGAAGAAGCGTGAGTTTCGCAACTTACGCCAAGGAGGACGGACAGTTGGCCAGTATGTGGATGATTTTAGTAAGCTAGCACGTTATGCCCCAGATGACGTTGCTACGGATGCAGCTAAGCAGGAGAAGTTTCTAGAAGGACTGAATGATGAGCTGAGCATGCAGTTGATGGTAGCCACTTTCAATAACTACCAGGAGTTAGTAGATCGTGCTCTTATGATTGAGGGGAAGCAGCAGCAGATTGACAATCGTAAGAGGAAGTATGCACAGGGGAAGTACAATTCTGGAGCTCAGCAGAAGCCACGCTTTACCCCAAAGTCAGGGGGACACTTTCAGCATACTCATGGAGGAGGTAGCTCGCACAATCATAATGGTGCAAAGAATGGAAACGGGAATGGAGGAAGCAATGGACAAAGCCGCACCAACCCGTCAACACCATCCAAGGCAGACCTGAGTCATATCACTTGTTATAAGTGCCGTAAGACTGGGAATTATGCAAATGATTGCCCAGAAGCCCAAAATGGAAATGGCAATGGAAGCTCAGGAAAGAAGCCGAACCCTTTCAACAGGGGGAAAGTGAACCACGTTACCGTGGAGGAGGTTGAAGCTCAGCCAGACGCAGTAATAGGTAAGTTTTTGGTTAAGGCATTTACTGCAGTTGTTCTTTTGATACTGGTGCATCGCATTCATACATATCAAGGGGATTTGTGGATAAGTTTAGCCTGCCCACTAAGACTCTTAAGACACCTATGCTAGTGAGTTCACCAGGAGCTGAGTTTATGGTCAGTCAAGGATGCTTTCAGGTGCCATTAAGTATAGGAAGGCATTTTTTCCCAACGAATTATATTGGAATCCCAAGGTTTGGATGTAATTCTTGGTATGGATTGGCTGTCAATGTATGGAGGGAACATTGATTGCACCAGTAAGTCGATTTTGCTTACGACACCAGAAGGAAGAAGAATCAAGTATGTATCACGGCATGAGCCGAGAAGAGCACATGTAAATTCCTTATCAGGAGTTGTGCAGGAGGAAGTACCAGTGGTAAGGGATTTCCCCGATGTATTTCCAGAAGAGTTGCCAGGCATGCCACCGGATAGAGACATTGAGTTCTTAATTGAACTACTGCCAGGCACTGGGCCTATATCCAAGAGACCGTACAGGATGCCAGCCCAAGATTTGGAGGAAATTAAGAAGAAGATTAAGGAGTTGTTGGATAAAGGTTTTATTCGCCCAAGTTCTTCGCCTTGGGGATCGCCAGTACTTCTGGTGGAGAAGAAGGATGGATCGTTAAGAATGGTTGTTGATTATCGCGGATTGAATGAAGTAACCATCAAGAACAAGTACCCACTACCAATGATCAATGATCTGTTTGATCGGTTGCAAGGAGCTAAGGTGTTTTCCAAGATCGATTTGCGATCAGGATACCATCAGTTGAAGATTCGGGAGCAAGATATACCGAAGACGGCTTTTACCACCAGGTATGGGCTGTATGAGTATACCGTTATGTCATTTGGTCTGACTAACGCCACAGCCTATTTTATGAACATGATGAACAAGGTTTTTATGGAGTTTTTGGATAAGTTCGTTGTGGTGTTCATTGATGATATTTTGGTTTACTCGAAGAATGAAGAGGAACACAAGGAACACTTGCGTTTGGTACTCGAGAAGCTCAGAGAACATCAGCTATACGCCAAGTTCAGCAAGTGTGAGTTTTGGTTGAAGGAAGTTGGATTTCTCGGACATGTTATATCCGGAGAAGGTATTGCCGTAGACCCCACTAAAGTTGTCACTGTGACAAACTAGGAAGCACCAACAACAGTTGGAGAGATTAGGAGTTTCCTTGGACTCGTAGGATACTACCGGAGATTCATTGAAAATTTCTCGAAGATTGCGAAGCCTATGACAGAGTTGTTGAAGAAGGATACTAAGTTCATTTGGACTGAGGAGTGTGAGGCTAGTTTCCAGGAGTTGAAGAAACGTTTGGTTACCTCACCAGTATTAATTCTGCCAGATCAGACTAAGGATTATGAAGTGTATTGTGACGCTTCACGTCGAGGACTTGGAGCAGTGCTTATGTAGGAGGGAAGAGTTGTTTCGTATGCTTCACGACAGCTTAAGCCTCATGAGTTGAATTATGCTACTCATGATTTGGAGTTAGCAGCCATAGTGCACGCACTGAAAACATGGAGACATTTTCTCATTGGAAATCATTGTGAGGTGTACACGGATCATAAGAGTTTGAAGTACATCTTCACGCAGAAGGAGTTAAATCTCAGGCAGAGGAGATGGTTGGAGCTTATTAAGGATTATGATATGAGATTGCATTATCACCCCGGGAAGGCTAACGTTGTAGCAGACGCGTTGAGCCGTAAGAGCCATGTCAATACACTAACGATGGGAGGAATACCCAAGGAGTTAGCCGAGGATCTTCATGATCTATGTTTGGAAATAGTTCCGAGAGGCTATGTAGCAGCAATGGAGATTCAGTCTACGTTGATGGATAAAATCAGAGAAGCTCAAAAGACAGATAAGGAAGTTGCCTCTATAAAGGAGAAAATGAGCGAAGGAAAGGCTAAGGGATTTTGTGAGGATGAGTACGATACCCTACGATTTGAGGACCGTGTTTATGTGCCCAATGACCCGGAGATCAGGAAGTTGATTCTGCAAGAGGCACATGATTCACCATATTCGATTCACCCCGGGAATACCAAGATGTATTTGGATTTGAAGGAAACTTTCTGGTGGACCGGAATGAAGAAGGATATTGCAGAGTATGTAGCAGTTTGTGATGTATGTCAGAGGGTGAAGGCAGAACATCAAAAGCCAGCCGGATTGTTGCAGCCATTGCCTATACCCGAATGGAAGTGGGACAAACTAGGCATGGATTTCATCACGGGATTGCCCAGGACTCATTCAGGCTATGACTCAATTTGGGTTGTATCGATCGTTTGACAAAGGTAGCTCATTTCATCCTAGTAAAGACTACCTACAGCGGTGCCAAATTGGCTAAGATATACATGACAAGGATTGTATGTTTGCATGGAGTTTCGAGGAGTATTGTATCAGATAGAGGAACCCAATTCACCTCAAAGTTCTGGAAGCAGTTGCACGAAACATTGGGAACCAGGCTGGAGTTTAGCACAGCTTTTCATCCGCAGACAGATGGACAGACCGAGAGAGTCAATCAGATTTTGGAGGATATGCTTAGAGCTTGTGTTTTGGATTATGGATCAAGTTGGGATGACAACTTGCCATACGCGGAGTTTTCTTACAACAACAATTATCAATCCAGTTTGAAGATGGCCCCTTTCAAAGCCTTGTACGGAAGGAGGTGCAGAACCCCGTTGTTGTGGGATGAGGTTGGGGACCGCCAGTTGTTTGGTCCGGATTTGATTAAGGAGTCTGAACAGAAGGTAAAATTGATCCGCGACAGGCTCAAGGTAGCCCAGTCAAGACAGAAGAGTTATGCAGATTCAAAACGCAAGCAGACAGAATACGAAGTCGGAGACAGAGTTTATCTTCGAGTATCTCCACTTCGAGGAGTTAAGCGTTTTGGAGTTAAAGGGAGTTAGCACCATGTTTTGTGGGGCCATACAAAGTTCTGGAACGCATGGGAGAAGTAGCGTACAAGTTGGAATTACCTGAGGGATTGTCAGGAGTTCACAATGTGTTCCATGTTTCTCAGTTGAAGAAGTGTCACGCAGAAATAGCCGATATACCACTGAGAGATACTGTGCCACTGGAAGCAATTCAGTTGAAGGATGATTTGACTTATGAAGAGAAACCAGTTAGAATTCTGGATTATGCCAGTCGAGTTACCCGCAGTAAGGTTATCAAGTTTTGCAAAGTTCAGTGGAGCCACCACACCGAGGAGGAAGCCACCTGGGAGCGAGAGGAAGATCTGCTCAAGGACCACCCTCACCTATTTGCTAGCCAACCCGAATCTCGAGGGCGAGATTCATCTTAAGGGGGGTAGGTTTGTAACATCCCAAATTTTCAACTTGGAATGTTATACATAGATCATCATTGCATATCATATTTTTGTTGCATCGTTGGCTCGATCCTAGAAATTCTATGCAACTCAAGGACCCACGGAGAGAGTTGGGGATTTCGTTATTTTCTTATTTGAGTTTTTCTCAAATTTTGAAAATAGGATCATTGATTTTATTTATTTTATCTTCAATTATTTCTACTACCAAAAATTCAGAGAGGGAATAAAATGACTTTCCCAAAATAAAGAACTAACGAAGATTTAATAAAAAAAATCAAATAAGATTTATTTTGGGAGTTTTATGCCTTTTATTTAGATTTAGGAAAAATGTGCGTTTTTCAAAATTGCATTTAGGCCCCAAATAAATGTTCATCTTGTCTGGCTTGATTTTAGAAGCCGGGGAAAATTTATTTCAGGATTTTTGGAGTCCGTTTAGTATTCCTTTTTATTTTTCTTCTGCGCGGAATTAAAAAAAACGTGAACCGCCTTTGGGCCGTGCCCGAGCGGGACTCCGCCCGGGGGCGCCTTTAAATAGCGCTGCCCCGAGCCCCCCCAGGCCCAGCCGCCCCACCCCGCCAGCCCGCAGCCGCTGCTGGTCCACCCGCGTCGAAACCCTAACCCTAGCCGCCTCGAGCCCCGCGCCGCCGCCGCCGACCTCGCCGGAGCCGCCGACTTCGCTGGAGCCGCCGCCACCGCCAGCCGACCCCGCCGCCCGAGGTTCACCGCCGCCTCAATTCGCGTGTCGCCGGTTCTTTGTAAAAACCGAGCGGGTTTTTCTTCGATTTATTTTTAATTTTTCGGTTTTTCGTTAGATCGGTTTTATTTTCGGTTCGGTTAATTAGCGAGCGTTTGCTCGTTCGTTCGTTTTAACGAACGTACTCGTGAGATCTGTTTAGTCAACAAACGTTCGTTCGTCAGCCTGTTCGTCGTTTTTCTTTTTCTCGGATTTAATCCGCGATTTTTCTGATCGCGATTCCTGATCCGATTTTTGTTTTAGTATAACTTTTCGCTCGTTTATCGGAATCAGGCGATTCAAGCGCCTGGAGTTTCGTCTCGAAACCCTCTCTCCGAATAATCAACTTAAACAAGTTTTTTTCTGTAAAATTTGACTTAGATCCAGATTAGTAAAACGAAGCTGTTTTTTTTTCGCCGTTTGACTTTCTTTGCTTTGTTTGATTTGGTTCTTTTTGCAAACCGGAGTTCTTAAGTTGAACATTCTGGTTAGATCTTTTATTCGAGTTTTACCAGTGCATTAGATGAGTACTTATTGTATGTTTGTTTGTTTGTTTGTCTGTGATAGAATACCCGGAGTGCGCCGCCTGTTACTTCGAGTCTCTAGGTTTTGCGGATCATCAGCAAGGCAAGTAACACTTTGATCATACCTTTCTACTACCCAGTTTTTATGCATTAGATCAATCCTCAAACATTGCATGATTAGGATCTAATTAAATTGTGGGATTGGGAAGTAGTTGAGGTAGTACCTATTACCTGTTTTATTATCAAACCCTTGGGAGTTACTTCTACGTTTGCTTATTATGCCATGCTATGCTAGTAGACGTGGATTGGGTGAGTGTATCCATGACAGATGTGAGATTGTTAATCAATGGTTTATTTAAGGTGGCAACTTAAACACACATCTGGGTGGATTGAGGCACCTGGTTTCTATCAGGACTTGCCTGTATTTCTTCGGACCGCCACCCAGGCTCAAAGGGATCATGAGATTATTCAAACTAGAAACTTACGTGTGCAGCCACAAGCCATTATGGGCTCTGGCATAGTTGACTAAGTTGTGCGAACTCTTACGGGTAGACTAGCAGATGTAGGGGAAAGTAGGTGTACCGGTCTACCCACATGTAAGGTGCTAGTGCTTCCGAAAGACTATGTCTCGGTCATCCGTTTCTCAAACACCATGTAGTGCGAGGAATCAAACGGAGGCGATCGAGTCTTGTGGGGAAAAGTGCGCAAACCTCTGCAGAGTGTATAAACTAATCATGGTTAGCCGTGTCCCCGGTTATGGACGTTTTGAGTATCTAGTACCTGGATATCATGTGAATCTCATCATGTTACTCTAATTTAATATTGTTGGGTTTAATGAGTACTTTTAATTGGGATTGAGAATGCTGTCAACCATTCTCAATGTTTAACAACCACCATGATAGTTAAATAAATTTATTCCTTTGCAGTAGGGAAAAATTGGCTTTATGCAAAACTGTAACCATAGAGCTTTTACACCAGCCAAATTGCATGTAGTGTAGCTTATTCCATTGTTATTCTCTATGTGTTACATTGCCAGCATATTCCATGTGCTGACCCGTTTTCGGGCTGCAACATTTCATGTTGCAGACTTTCCAGACGACGAGTAAGTTGTTTTTAGGTCGTGGTTCTATACTCAGTGATGCCGTTGGAGTTGATGGACTCGCTTATCTTCCAAGTCTTCCGCTGTTATCGTTTTTAGATGGCCTTAAGCCATATATATTTTAATAAGTTCTCTTTTGAGACATTCGATGTAATAAGTGTGTGATTGCTACTCTGTTATAAATCCTCCAAGTACTGTGTGGTGTCAGCATTACTGATCCAGGGATGACACTGAGCACAGAGATCAGACTGGTTGAGGTCTGGTCGCTACATGCGGCCTTGTGAATGGCTGTCAGAAGAGTTTATGGTCAATGCAGGCATCAAGGATGAATTTGACGCATATGTGCGTAATGCCGATCTTGAGGACTTCATGCAAGATAAGTGTCCTTAGTACTACCAATTGACTGATTCATTCGTGAGAAGGTTTAAATTTACATCTTCTCGTAATTCTCAAAATGTCCTCTTTGATATTTATGATCAATCTTATACCATGGACCTAGATGATTTTATTACTGCTTGCAAAATCCCGCAATGGGGCAATGTTAATGAACCCCGCAAATCTGATTATAAAGACTTTCTTGCTAGTATTACTATGGGAGAATCTAGAGATATAACACAAGCTACCATAGGGAGCATTCATTTTCCTGCTATACATTATTTGGCTCTCTTCATTGGTAGATGCATTAATGGTAAAGATGAAGCATGTCACATGTGTGTCCCTGATCTTTGTGTTCTTAAGAGTGTTGTATTAGGTAATAAAGATTACAACTTGGGGGCGATTGTTGCACGTAGGTTGCATAATAATGGTTTAGTTGGAGATTTATTTGGAGGGATTTATGCTACCCGTGTTGCTAATTATCTTGGTATACCTCCACGTGAGGGTGATATTTAATTGCCTCCTGCTTATTTAGATTATGACACTATGGTCAGTCATCGTTTTCTTGTGAGGAATGAACAATTCCTCCAGTATCGACTAATCTTTGACAGACGCTGCGCTGTCCATGTTACTCTCCCTGCTCATTCCCTTTTTGATTACCAGGTAAAAAGAAGATATGTTGTAACCAGGGAGGAGGCAACCGAACACGAGAGGAGAGCGGAGGCAGCTCGCCAACATGCCTCAGCTCAGATGGCATTGGCTGCTGCATCTTAGTACGACCCCAGTTATAACTTCGGATATCAACCAGGCTATCCATGGCCATAGACCAACTTAGGCCAAAAGCCTAAGCTTGGGGGAGTACGTATTTCTCACCGACATTACATTCATATTCGCACACTTATTCTAGTTGTCGGTGCTCATACTTTTTCACTGTATTATCCATGCTAGTTTAATTTCTTTTTCTAGCTTTATTCTTGTGTGTTTGATAAACCCTAAGAAACCAAAAAAAATTAGTTAGTTTAATTTCCATGCTTGTAGAAGTAATTAAAAGAAAACCCAAAAAGATTTCTCATTCTTCTTTTTACTTGTTGAGAGCTTTCCCGTGTAAATAGTTTTATTTCTTTTCTTTCCTTTGGGGGTCGAGAGGAGAAGACCGTAATGAAAATGCTTAGTGGCTCTAATATGCATGATTGTTGATTTAACCAAGAGCCCATATTACCTTGTCTTCTCCCTTGAATTGAATGCTTGCAGATTCCAGCTTAGTCCAATGCACGTGCACTATTATTATTATTATACACACCATTCGGTCGTGCAAGTGAAAGGCAATAATGACGATGTATGATGGACTGATTGCAATGAGAGAAGCTGGTATGAACTCGACCTTTTTTGTTTTTGTAAATACAATGAGTTCATCGTTCCTGATTCAGCCTATTATGAATAAACATGTTTGCAATGACAATTAGAGATTATAGTTGCTTATGCCATGCTTAATTAGCTAGGAGCTTATAATGGTTTACCTTGCATGCCAACATGCTATTAAAATGGTTGTGATGTGGTATGATAGGGTGGTATCCTCCTTTGAATGATTAGAGTGACTTGACTTGGCACATGTTCACGCATGTAGTTGAAACAAATCAACATAGCCTTCACGATATTTATGTTCATGGTGGATTATATCCTACTCATGCTTGCACTCAGTGTTGATTAATTTTAATGCATGTTCATGACTGTTATCGCTCTCTCAGTTGGTCGCTTCCCAGTCTTTTGCTAGCCTTCGCCTGTACTAAGCGGGAATACTCACTACAAAAAAATACACTTCCGTGATGATACATGTTTGTCACAGTAGGTCGCGTTTTCTGTCATGCATGTACATCCATGACGATTTTATGACAGAATCAAGATAGTCATACCTGTGCTGTCGTAGAAGTGTTCCACGACATTACCAAAATTATCATCACGGAAGTGTCCACTTCCATGACGATAAATCGCGCGTCATAGAAGTGCTTTCGTCAAGGGTGACCGACACGTGGCATCCATCGTAACAGGACGCCGTTAACCGCTGTTAACCTATCGGGTCTGTTTTTTTGGATCCGATAACCCGCTAACAGCCACGACCAATGCCGATTTTCCACGTGTAAAATTCTCATTGGCTGACGAATCCACGCGTCAGCTCCGCGTTGGCACAGGTGTCGCTCATCCAACGGTCGAGATGGGCCTATGATATGTTGACACATGGACCGGCCCAAAAGTGGCCCATAAAGTTTAAATGGGCCAGCCCAACCAAAGGCCCATAAGATTTAGCGGACCATAATGGTATGGCCCAGCTAGAGGCCCACAAGATTTTGCAGACCATAATGGGTCGGCCCAGCTAAAGGCCCACAAAATTTAGCGGACCATAATGGGCCAGCCCAGCTAAAGGCCCACACGATTTTGTAGACCATAATGGGCCGGCACAGCTAAAGGCCCACAAGATTTTGCGGACCACAATGGGTCGGCCTAGCTAAAGGCCCACAAGATTCTGCAGACCATATTGGGCCGGCCCAGCTAAAGGCCCAACATTCTCTGTCAAATCGGCCCATCAACGGCCTGTCCTAAACTTGTCATCAACACGACCCCTGGTCACTTCTGGCCCGTTAATAGTCCGCTAAGTAATTGGGCCGAATTATGGCCCAGTGTATTTCTGGCCTGTTAAAGGTCCTGCTTCATTTGGGCCCATTTACAGGCCATCAAAACTTTTGTCCCATGAACGACCATGAAGGATTTGGTTCATATTCGGCCATGTCTGACATTCGGCTTGTTAGAGGCCCACTATAGATTTGGGCCACATTCGGCCTGTTGTCATTTTCGGCCTGTTAACGCTGTACGAAAACCATGGGCCATATGTGGACCAACGTCATATCGGGCCCATTAACGGCCCATATAAAAATGACGATAATCTAGCCCGACTGAAGTTCCGGCCTGTTAAAGGCCCGTGTATTAGGTTGGCGCTTTTACGGCCCGTCCGAATTTCGGCCTGTCAAAGATCTGCATCATAAATGGACCACCATTTCGGCCTGCTAAGACCAGTGGGTTTTATTTGGCACAATGAGGGCCCAATCTCACTTCGGTCTATTAAAGGCCCATGTTTTTATGGGCTTGAGATATTTACACCTGTAAACGGCCTATTTTTACTGAGGGCCCAAATTATGTTTAGGCCTGTTAAAGGCCCACTATGGGCACAGGCCTACCAGAAAAATATGAAAGCTTATGCTGATTTAGGCCCAGATATTTTTAGTGGGCTACATGCCAATTTCGGCCCGTAATCGTTTTTAGCCCAATTGGAATGGGCCCGATGAATGTTGGCATGTTGGGCTCCTACGAAGCTTTCGGCCGAATACATTACTAAGATAAACCTACACTATACAAAAATAGTGTCGTAATTACTGCAGCCTGTGGCAGCATCATAAATGTTGTATCACAACAAAATAAATTCCAACCATACAACAAAAGGCCTGTTGGCATAAAGTTTATAGTCCTTCCAGATAAAAGCACCATCAGATGTATAGAACCACAGATCATTTGACCTGAGTGCTAATGTTTCAGGCTGTAGAATCTGATGGAGCAACACGATCTCCACCTTTTTTCTGCCATTGCTCTTGAACAACGAAGCGAATGTCTGATAGTCTGGTTTCAAAACCGTTCATATCTTGATGACATTTGTCAACCACTATTCTTGTTTCTGAAACGACGTCCATTAGGGATTGACCTTGTGTCTAGAGCACAGATATATCACTCTGTCTAGTAGGAAGATTTTGTTCAGTAGGCGATTTGGACGAGGTTAGCTTGACAACCAACCCAGAATTACGCAGGAAGGTGCTTTTTGCACTGTTAGTGGAGAGATACTGACGCACTGCAGTAAGAGGTGACATTGTGCCTGTGGTAGCCTCGTCACCTTCAGGTGGTTGTGGCTGTTCAATCATTTGTTCCATAGCTTCCTGAAAGTTTGAACTTGTAGATTAGTGTACCAGTTAAGTTACTAATGAGAAAAAAACAAACAAAGTAGGTTAAACGTTTATACATAACTTAATTTGGTGAACTGCTGTAATACATTAGCATGTATTGTAGTGCCAACTACATAATAAAAGCACTTTCGTAACATATGTCCATGTAGCATGCCTACTGTATTGTCTATTTCCTCACATTCGTTGACATCTAAGGATAAAGAGACATGGTTTAAAGTAGGATGAACATAGTATGACATCATTCATATCATGGGCAAACAGATATAAAACAAACAAGCTATTTTATCATTGTGTGCGCACGTGAACATAACAACTAGATTACAGATCAAGACCAAAAGAATATCCTTCTCTTTCAAACCATGTAAGGTGAAATGATACGTTAAGACAACTGTGTATAAAAGTGAACAGAGTAACTGACATTGGCTGCAAACCAAGTAGTTAAATGAACACATCACAGTACCAATTAGTTCAAGGCCGGAGGAGTAAGGACTTACAACAGCGGCTTGAACTGGTGTGCTCTTGCCCTTCATCTTGCTGGTGTGGCAATCCTTGAAGATTTGCACTGCATTCGGTTCAGGTTCTTTTTGGTCCGCACGGGCTTTCCTCTGTATTTGGAACAAGTCAATATAGATACGATAATATGGCACAAAAAAAGAAGGAAGTAGTAGCTATTTACAAGATCCTCGCAGTGTGCAATATAGCTACGAGATCCTGTTGTCTGTTGGAATTTCACTTTAGAATGGTTGGTTTTGTTCTTCAAACAATTAGCCTAGAAGCAGATACACTTGTAAGGCACATACATAAATACAAGTTCAATATGTGGTCTGATCAAATACATATAGCCTACCTGATCCTTTGGATCAGACCAGTGTTTAACGAGGGCTATCCAGTCTTCATCTGTAATATATTCCACTAGAGATGTTTGGGCGATTTCGTTGTTAGCCTTGCCTTCAAAGTGAGATTTTCTAAGGTGGTACCAATATTATCGCAGAGCAGACTAAAAAACATGAGTGCATGCTTGTTTAGTTGCATCATCTTTCGGATCCAACTTGAACCTCATCTGCTGAAAAAAGAATGTGAGTCTTATTAGGAAGAAGCTAGAAAGTATGGGACAGAGCAAGACAATATTACTAATTGTGATGAATAACATTACTTACGGATAAATGGTCAAGGAAGGTGTTAAACTGGGTATTGTCTTTCTCATTCCTGTATTGGATCCACGTTGGGAGGATACGTGCATGACACCTAACGGCAACGGCTGCCTCTGATACTAACTTGGCTGACTCTATAGCATCACATGGCCTTTTTAAACCTGTCTCAAAATGGATCTCCATTCTTCCTCCTTTAGATTTTGTTAATCTGTCAAGCATTATCCCTGATGTTTGTTTCCGCTTGCTCCGTGGTGCTAGTTCAACAACAAATATGGAAAGTGTTAGTGTACATCAAACTGTGAGAGTACATATAAAGGAGCATGCAACAGCAACTTGACTCGGTCAAGTACCGTCTTGGTGTTGATGCTCATGAGGTTCATCTGATCTTGCCAAGTCCTGTTGTGTCAGCAGTGCTTCGGAAGTGATTGTTTTTACTGATCATCTGAATCGAGGGTTCAACCCTCCTGGATCAAAGTTCTTTCGTGATGTTCTTGCCAGCTTCCAACTCCACCCTCAAGATATTGGACCAAACTCTGTGTCCAATATTTGCGATTTCCAAGTATTTTGTGAGGCCTATCTTCAGGAAGAACCCACAGTTGAAATGTTCAGAGATTTCTTTTATTTGAACCGTCGCACAGAATTCACAGACGGACCCAACACTGAGCTTGGTGGGATGGCAATTCAAAAGAGGAGAGATGTCAGTTTCCCTCACACATAGCTTCATAGTCACTTCAAGGACTGGAATCAGACTTGGTTTTCTTGTAAAGACACATCTCCAACTAGCGAACATCCACTGCCGGGTTACCGCCCTCACCATCTTAGCAATACTCATCCGTTCCCTTAGAGGCTGACTGCCAAGGAATGGTCCAACTATGCACCACAACTCTCAAAACTTAGAGCCTTTATGGCAAACGGTTTAACAGGTGTTGACTTCGTCCGCTGCTGGATATCTTGGAGCGTTCTGCCTTTAAGCCGGCGCCCTGGTTTAATTTGTGAGTACATGGTGGACTTAAAAGATCCTCAACGTCATATTGATATTCAGCTAACAGAGGATGAAGTTACTGAAGCTATTAAGAAAGTACTGAATGAACCGGAAGCTGTCTGCAACCGAGTAGGGCTTAGTCCCTTCTGCACTTCCAATAAACCGCCAGCTATAAGAATTGCCTCATTTTTATCTTAATCCTTCCTTTCTTAAATATTCCTTTATAATTTATTATCCATCTGTGCAGGGTGATGATCCGTTCTGGAGCAAGAAATCACAAGACAACCCGGCAAAACCCCAGGATAAACCGGCAAGAGCACCCCGCATCAAGACTAAGGCTACAAAGAAGCCAACGTAGAAGAAAACCGCCGAACCCTCTGATTTTCCCAATGATGAAGAGCTCGATGACCCGGAATCAGAGGTAGAACTTGACTCTCTTGGTTCTTTTTTCATACACCTCATTGACAATAATTGTTATCAGGATGATGCGGAAGCTAGCCACACTGGTGATGTAGAGGTAATTGTTCTATCCTCCGATTCAAATCATGTGCCTGAACCAAAACTTCATCGAGTTGTCCAGAAAGTAAAACGTTCACACCCTATTGCTTATTTGGATCCACAGTTTTCTTTGAAGACACAGCAGCATGAAACTCGCCGCACCACTCGACATAGCGGTCAACAAGTTACATCCTCCGGTTTACCATATTCTCCGGTTGGCAAACGCCGTCAACAGGTCTCTTGTTCTTTTAATACACTTTATCCCAAGGCGGGTTACTTTCGATATCCTCTTAATCCGTCTGACTCGAATTATCAGGGAACCTCTCATTCTTCCTCCGGTGATTCATCAACCACAGAGATGCCTCCACTCAAGACCGTTCCTGGGTAAGCATAATAGACTTAGTTTTTATGCCTTACACTGGTTTACTGTACTAATCTTCCGCACTTGTTCTTTTTAGTGCCAAAGCCAGACTTCGCAAGAAAGCTAAACTGACTACCCCAGCTGATGATAATCCGTCCACTGAACCAGAGAGGACCTCAGAGGCTGCAGATCAGAACGCTGATGTGATGCTGGATGACCCGGTACCTCAAGGTTAGGATACTTTTGTTGAACCGTCAGAGGTGAATCCAACGAGTCAGTCTGCTGATCCGCCAAGCCCCGCTGTCGATCTGCCAAGCCCAGCAAGAACATCTATTAAACTGCCAAGCCCAGACAAGATTGTTGATGGTACAACAGATGATGTTGTCATTACCGGCTTTGGCCATACTAGTCCTGGCAATCCTGTCGCTTTATCCAAGCACAGTGCCAAAGAAGAATTTTCTATTGTGGACAAGGGCAAATGGAAAACAGATTTGTCAAGCTATGCCCACCTCTCTGCTCAGGACATCCACTCTGGATATCTAAACCGTTTGTATACCAGCCGTGATTATGAAGCCGGTTTAGTAAACCTGATGAAAGAGCGATATGAGGTAAATATCTGTTCCTTTGAATAACTTCTTTTTCCTTATATCCTGCTTCAATTGTCAACTCTAGTAGCCCCCAATGGTTGGTTCATCAATATGAATGTGAACCGGGACTTGTAATAGGAGAAGATTGGATTTTGCTTGTGTAGCCGCTATAGACCGGTTTATACCTTTAGGATAGTCCGGTTTATACATCCGAATTCCTTTCAGTCGTTATCATGACCTGGTTCATGCAGTAAAACTTGATAACCTTGAATTGATCTGATATGCATTAGCCCCCAAGGGCCAAGTATATAACTTGTTGTATGCTTGGGACTTAAAATATCAGTTGATAAAAAGCAATCCGCATTAGCCCCCAAGTGTTAAGTGTATAACATGTTATGTGCTTGGGACTTTTGAAAAAGTATTACCAACTTATTGTCTGTCTTTTGCAGGCTGAATTGACCAAGAAAGATTCTCAAATCACCGATCTCCAGGAGAACATCAAGTCCCAGCAAGCCGAAACTTCAAAGGCCAAAGAAGAGCTGAAGGGCGCTTTAACAGCCATGGAGCAATTGAAGAATGGCTTCAAAGGTGAGCAAGCGGATTGGGAGGCTGAAAAATCCACTTTGCTAAAGCGGGCAGAAGATGCTGAAGCGGCACTTAAACCGGTGGCGGAAGAGCTGACTGGCTTGAAGCGGCAAATAAATGTTATGACTTCTGCCATCTTTGGTAAGTAGCCTTGTCATGAACTATACTTAATCACCCTTGAAACCTCCGGTTTAATAATATTGTAACCATTGCAGGTAGCCGTGTTGCCCATCTCGGTTCAAATATGCGCAAGAAATTGAAGGCTACCTATACCTTGATAGAGCAGTTATATACCAGCGCTCAACGGGTCATCTGCATAGCCTTGTACAATAAACCGCCGCCAACATTAATCAAGGACACATTGGCCAAGCTATCCATGACACATGCCCAGCTAGAAGAGGTGAAGAGATCTGCAGCAAGGGCCGGCGCACTGTCTGCACTGACTCGGGCTAAAGCTTGGATAGCCGATCTTGATCCGGAAGACATTGGAAATGGCTATCCTAGCCAAAAAGAAGATGGGTCAGAACTTGACAATGATGCCCTTAGAGCTCTGACAAAGGAGATGCGCCCGCTTGCAAGTAAACTAGCCGAAGAGACTGATTTGTCTTTCCACCAGTCCATTTATGATGCAGAGAACAAGCGGATTGATGTGTCGGTTTATGAAGCACAAAATCTAATCCCGCCAATCCGTAAGCATACTTATGCCTCTGATGTTGAACCATCAGACCTTACAAGCGATGAAGCTGTCTTTCAAGCTTTGTCTGGAATTGATTGGGCAACCGTCGACTTCCAGCCACTGGGTGGGGAGGTGGAGGGTGAACCAGCACAGGACGATCCGCAACCTTCGCATCAAGCTGAAGAAAAATCATAATCCGGAAGCCGGTTTATCATTTGCGCACTATCCTCTTTATGAGAAACAATTATCCTTTTGGGTAGTTAAAACGCCTTGTAATCGGCTAGCTTAAACACTTGGTCTGCTATGCCATCGTGCATAGACACTTTGCCTGATACTGTCAATCTGTCATGATATGCATTGTCTGCTTATGATCGTTAACAACTTGATACAATCCTGTTTTCTGCATGTGATAAACTTAAAACTGCACTGGCGGTTTACCGCCAGATGGGTTATGATACCCAATATAAACCCAGAGTTTATAACCAAGGCTGTAAAACAATGAAATATGAAATATATCATACCTGTGATATTGAATCACATCGTTGGTTTACCAACTTTTTGTAGTAAGGGTGATAACCCAAATCTTGGGTGTTGATAGCTCCCACCATGCTATGATGGTTTATAATAAGCCATGCCGAGTTATGATAAACATCGGATGATCATCCTGGCGACGTATAGTCAATGCCAGACCGGCAAACACTGGTTTATAATTGGTTGTGTACTAACAACTTATAGTTGAAAGCCACACTGGGCTAACAAACACCGGGTTATATTGATGACTTATAGTCAGGCCGGGTCAATAGACGCCGGTTTACCTCAAAAACTTCATCAAAGGAGAAAAACTTTGACAAATAAAAGCAAACGAAAAACTTGTAGTCGAGGCTTTTCAAGGGCTGCCAGGTCCAAATTCGAGGCTTTTCATGGGATGTCAGGCCACTGAGTTAAACCATTTTACAAAGCCTTTTAAGCTGGGCCTCACATTAACCAATCGTTGTTTTAACTTTGACAAGTTCAGGGTCTGTATAATATTGACTTGTCAAACATTCGACGGGTCATACCAGGATTACCTGGAAGGAGTGGCTTACTTGATGAAGGCAGGTTAACCCGGGGTTTTAGGTGAATACACCTGGCTTCCAAGCCTGGCTTGATAGCCTATTACAAGGGTCCTTTCAAACTCTTTGTTGTTGTGCACAAAGAGCCCCCAGGTAACATAGTGAGCTATGCTCAGTGGGTACCTATGTTTGAGTTGTGCGTGGCAACAGACTCTCTTTGGTCCCTTGGGTGTGAAGCTCCCAAGCTTTTTTTATATGGCTTTATAAGCCGGTTTAATGGGTAATTAGAACTCCGCTTTATAAGCAGAAGGCCCCATGTAACCAAGAAGACATATAAGACGAAACAGCAGAGGCTCCGCTTTAGCAAGGATGCCGGTTTATTTATTGATCATAATATGTACATTGTCAAAAATATATACATAGTAGGAGCATGTGGCTCAGGTGTAGTAAGGCCGAAGATGAGCTATATTCCACGGTCGGCGGGTCTCCTCCTCTGATTTGCGTGAGTCTTTGTGATCTCGAACATCGATAAGGTAGTACGACCCGTTGTTCAGATTCTTGCTGACCACAAAGGGCCCTTCCCAAGGTGGGGATAACTGGTGCATGTCCGCCTGATCTTGGATGAGTCGAAGCACTAAGTCTCCCTCTTGAAAAGCTCTGGTTTAACCCGGCGGCTGTGATAACACCGCAGGTCTTGCTGATAAATCGCCGAACGAGCTGCCGCAATATCCCGTTCATCATCTAACAGGTCCAATGCATCTTGGCGTGCTCTTTCATTGTCTACTTCAACATAAACTTCCACTCGGGGTGAGTCATGGCGAATATCACTTGGGGGAACTGCTTCTGCTCCATAAATCATAAAGAAGGGTGTGTAACCCATGGATCTATTAGGGGTGGTGTTAATGCTCCATAAAACGGAAGGCAACTCTTCCACCCGACAACGCGGCGTCGGCTGCAAAGGTACCATAAGCCGGGGCTTGATACCCTTTAGGATTTCTTGATTAGCTCTCTCCGCTTGACCATTAGACTGGGGGTGGGCCACTGATGACACATCAAGCCAGATGTGCTCACGCTGATAGAACTCCTCCATAGCACCCTTGGAGAGATTCGTGCCATTATTTGTTATAATACTGTGTGGAAAGCCAAAACGGAAGATCACCTTTTTCATGAATTGAACCGCCGTGCACTACAAAAAAAGACACATCCGTGACATTTTGGGCCGAACGAAAAAAAAATTCTATCATACATATGACACTTCTATGACGATAATTGTGACAAAACCCGGTATCATCATAGATATGGTGGGCTCCTACTTCTATGACAAAAAATCATGACAGAAAATGGGCTTTTCGTCCTGGGCGGGCCGGAGATGCAGCTGGATGACATTCTTTGGGCCGTCCATGACGAAAAAAACTGTGGTAGAAGCGAAGGGGAGGAAAATTTCGGGGAGTTGCCGGTTATGGTGGGAGGTCGGGGGATGAGCGATGCGCGTTTTTCTCGTACGTACGCGTGTGTGTGCGAGGCGTTGGCTCTAACTGAACCCGAGCAAGCCGTTGGGCTCTAACTGAACCCGAACGATTGCACTGCAGGCTACACGTTACTCAACCCGAGCGATCGATGTTAACTGAACCCGATGGAGCGATTCCTTCGCTACTGCTGCTAACTGAAGCCGACTGATGCTGCCTTTGGGATGAATAGTGAGCGTTGCGGGGGGTTTGGATGAACAATGAGCGGTGGCGTTGCCTCTGGATGAACAGGAACCCGTGGTGTGGAGGGCAGGATGAACAGTAAACGGTGGAGGGGTGGCCGTGGAGGGGTGGTTGAACAGGACCTCGTGGTGTGGAGGGCTGGATGAACAGTAGACGGTGGAGGGGTGCCCTTGGAGGGGTGGTTGAACAGTAGCCGGTGGAGTAGCACGCGGTGGAGGCTGGATGAACAGGAGCCCGTGGAGGCTGGAGGAGGTCGACGGTGGAGATGAATAGTATCCCGTGGAGTCCCGTTTTGCGGTATGCCACACCCCTCCCGATGAACAGGACCCCCGTTTCGACCATAGCGCTCCAACACAAGTCCGTTTCATCCGTTTTGCGGTACGCCACACCCCTCCCGATCAACAGGACCCTCGTTTCGACCGTAGGTGGTCCGTTTCCTCCGTTTTGCGGTACGCCACACCCCGCCCGTATGCACGAGTAGGCGTTCGAGACCCATCCCGTATGTACGTACATGGGCGTATTTTCTTTCTTGCACCCTGGCCGCTGTACTTACGTGTACATGCTACGTGCGCGCCTCTACTACGACACGTACGCGCCTCTACTACGATACGTGTGCGCCTCTACATCGACCAGTATATATGTACGTACACGTTCGCGACTAGAATGACAATGCTACGTATGCTTCGACCAGGTGGGTCACGACTGCCACGCAGTTCCTTGTGTGCGAAAATGTAGCTGGTGGGTCCCAGCAGTCAGAGGGGCAAATCGTTTTTTTTGCCCGGACGCACTTCCTTTGCATGCGAAGATGTAGTTGTTGGGTCCCAGCAGTCAGGGGGGCGAATCATTTTTTTTGCCCGGCCGCACTTCCTTGCGTGCGAAGATGTAGCTGGTGGGTCCTAGCAGTCAGGGGGGCGAATCGTTTTTTTTGCCCAGACGCACTTCCTTGGGTGCGAAGATGTAGCTGGTGGGTCCCAGCAGTCAGGGGGAAACTTTTTTTCGTGAAATACGGTGGCCCGTCCGGTGGGTCCCCGCTGTCAGGTGGAGGAATCATTATTTTCCGCGTAATAAGGAGGCACTTCCTTGCTGCGGCCGTGGACCCAGCTGTCAGCCTCTCCACGTACAGTCCACGTTCGATGGAAGTCGTTCCTTAACCACGTTGACCATGCCGCACCGAGAGCACCATGGCAGTGGACGATGGCGAGGCCTAGGAAGGGGACGACTCGGAGCCGGGGAAGATGCAGCAATGGATGCCCACGCAAAGAGGAGTATGAGGGTTCACTGGTTCGGCTGCAGTGTGAGGCTGCTGTCGCCGCAGAATAACAGGGGGTGCGGGTGAGTAGAGGGATGGCCTGGCCAGCGGTGGGAGTAGTAGGGGGCGGTGAGGCCTTCGCGGCATCACAGCCGGCCACGGGAGGCAGGAGCACGCGGCACGACCGGCGCTGGTTTGGGCGGCTGGAGCAAGAAGACCAGAGGTTGAAGAAGCACTACAACCGTTGGATGAACATCGTACGGTAACAGGAGCTAGAATCGTTCATATTGAATAAGTTGACAAAGCCCTCCGTCCCCGTCAACTTGGTAGGCCCATAAGTCAGCCTCCTAGTATGCTGGGTTCCAGCTGGCAGGGGGAGTATTCATTTTTTTGTGTAATAAGGAGGCACTTCCTTGCGTGCGAAGATAGCTGGTGGGTCCGACAAGTCAACGGGGGGCACGTTTTTTCAGGAAATACAGAGGCCCTTCCGGTGGGTCCCAGATGTCAGGTGGAGGAATCATTATTTTGCGTGTAATAAGGAGGCATTTCCTTGTGTGCAGCCGTGGACCCAGCTGTCAGCCTCTCCACGCACGGTCTACTTCCGATGGTGTCATTCGTTGACCATGTTGACCACGCCGCGCCGAGCGCATCCAAGGTGGTGGACGATGGCAAGGCCCCGGACAGCAACGAGCCAGAGATGGGAAGACACGGGAGTAGAGTCGCAGACGGAGAGGTGTACGAGGGTTAACTGGTTCTAGTGCGGTGTGGTTCGGCAGTCGGTGGAGAAGAACAGGAGGTGTGGAGGGGTGGAGGGATGTCCTGGCCAATGGCGGAGTAGCGCTTCATAGCGAAGCGTGCTAAGCAGAGCTGCTAGCAGCAAGAGGCGGGAGGTGGTCCTGACGGTGCTGGAGAAAGAAGACAAGAGATTGAAGATGGATGCCGGCCGTTGGATGTAAATCCAACGGCTAACATGTCAGAATCATTTGTTGACTAAATTGACAACGACTTGCGTTGGCTTCGACCTATTGTCCCACATTTCAGCCTCCAAAAATGTGGCACGTATTCAACCAATTTTTTCAGAATTTACAGTCTTTTTTTTGCGCGGTAGAATTTACAGTCAATTTGATCTTTTTTTTGAATTACAACCATTAGCTGGGCTGGGTGAATAATTAATGTAGCATCCATGTGGCCCATTTATTTTATTTCCTAAAATATTACAGGCCATTTGCACTTTATCTAGATACACGATTTTGCTGGGCTGATTCTAATTATAATGTTGGGTTGGGCCAGCAATGTTATCAAAAAATAAAAAAGGGCTGAGCTTTTTGTTATAAATACATTTAAATAATAAGTGATATTATTAAATTCGTCCTTAAATCTTACCAAGCTTTTGTACACAATCACTAGGATTTTCGTGCCAAAACAATCTAGGATTTTATTTGTTAAGAAATTATTTTTATAAGTTAATAAGATGTGGGATATTGTTTTCTTACATATGTAAGTATCTGTTAAATATATGATGACAATAAAAATAATATATAATAACATATAGAATAATTTAAATATATATAATATAGTTAGAAGGCAAACATAAGTTGTACCTGGTGTTCCTATTCTTATATAGAAAAATAGAACAGACCTCTGCGTTTTTGTCAAAAAAATACATAAATTGGGCTGCCAAAAATAAAACCTCGGACGGGAGGTCCATAGGCCGGTCGATACATGACGGCCCTAAGAAAATTCAAACAGGCCCTCCCATCCGAGGTCGTGGGCTACGCATGTTAAAAATGAAAGCCTAGACGGGGTAGCCCAAAACGACGTCCAACACTTGCCAAAACTTCGTCCCTCGTTTTCTTTGTGTTTCGCACACTCGACATTGTGTGGGCATTTTGACTGTGCATCATATGAAGATGTGCTATGCATGAATGTTGATCAGCATGATGTTAACTGGCTGGTAGTTCCATTTTCGACCATGAATAAAACTTCCAACATGATGTTAACCCTGTTTGAAAAGGCTGTGTTAATATAAATGCTCTGCCTCTGAAAGTTGTAGTTTCTTATCTGAAACTGAACTTGCAGTTTCTTATCTGAAACTGAAACTTGTAGTTTCTTCTCGTCTGCACTTTATACTCCTATGAAACTACATTTTTAAAGTGCTAAAAATAGATCTCTAGAATTCATAAAATTCTTCATATGCTCAATACTGCAAATCTGAAATTCAAAAGACATTCATATCTGAAAGTACTCTCAAAATACACAACACAAAACACAATTCACAACCTGCAAATACTGACTACCCTAAGCACCTCCTGACAATTCACAACCTGCCCGACTATTGGGCTGGGGGGGGGCAGCCCCCTCCTATTACTCGGCGGCACACAGCCACCCCGTGAGACGATGTGAACGGTGAGGGAGACGATGGCGGGGAAGCGTTGTCGGGCCAACTGCTTTTCTCCTCTTCCAGTTGGGTTCGGTCAACGAAGACTCCATCGGCTCGCTCTGGCAGGACACCCTCACAAATGGCACCCTGTAGATGCTCAATCCTTCAATCTCTGGTGGATGCTCCTTCTGGGATTGATACTCCCACCACCGCTCCCTCACGATCGGATTCGGTGAATCTGTTTGCTCCATGGCCCAGAGGAGCAGCTCTGTGTACTCCGGTGCGACTCCCTCTGGGAGTATCGCCGCCTTTTCGCGCTGTTGCAGATATTTGTCCATGGATGTTGCCATCGCCGCTAGTTGGTCCTTGTTGTCAAACCAAGACTGTATCTCCAACATCCTAGCTAGCTTCACAGGGTCGCCGTCGGCGATCCTCACGTATCGGTTGTACCCTTCCATCGATCTACTTCTCCATAGCACCTTCACCCGCCGGCGGTGGTTTTTGAATGGAAGAGGATAGGAGCAGCGCTGGTTTTGGATTAGAACGGGAGAGGAGCGACGCTGGTTTTGGGCTGGAACAAGAGAGGAGGGGCGGTGGTTTTGAAATGGAAGAGGAGAGGAGCGGCGCTGGATTTAGATTGGAACAGGAAAGGAGCGACGGTGGTTTGAGAGGAGAAGAGCGGAAGAGCGGCGCTGGTCTTGGAAGTATTTTTTTGTTGTTTTGCGTATTTTGGGTCATAGTTTGAGCACGTACTGTATGTGACAGACAAAATGTGAATGCATGTCACCAAAAATTGTATCGTTTGGTTCGTATCTGAATGTACTTTCAAATTATATTATTTTTGCAACGTATAACATATATTTTATGTGCGAAAATCATGGTCAATTATGACCCAGAATAAAAGGGAGACTAGTTAATGTGGGGTTGCTTTCTTAATTGAAGGGTAAATTGATTTTGATTTTGATCCAGTCACAGCGCGTCGGCTCTCTCGCCCAATCCTAAATTGCTGCCGCACGCTCCTCTCTCTCTTCTCCATTGCATAACCACCTCCTCTCCTCTCCATCATCTCCATTCCAAAACCACCGTCTCGCCTCTCCCTCTTCTGGTCTTCTCCATTGCAAAACCACCTCCTCTCCTCCCCATTATCTCCATTCCAAAACCACCTCCTCTCCTCTCCATCATCTCCATTCCAAAACCACCGTCTCGCCTCTCCCTCTTCTGATCTTCTCTCCATTGCAAAACCACCTCCTCTCCTCTCCATCATCTCCATTCCAAAACCACCTCCTCTCCTCTCCCTCTTCTCTATTGCAAGACCACCATCTCTCCTCCCATCTTCCAAAGCTAGCACCGAACCACTCAGAACGACATCTATGGAGAGGATGCAGCAGCGAATCAGGCAGATTGCCAGCGGCGACCAGGCAAAGTTAGCCAGGTTGAAGGAGATCCTTAGTTGGTTTGACAATGAGTGGGAGATTTCGACGACAGTATGGGCCATGTGGCAATGTATGCGAAAGAGCGAGACGGCGGCGATGAGGGCGGCGATGTACATGTACTCCTCGGTGGCAGTCACGCCGCAGTCCTCCGAGTTCATTGGGTATCTCCCATGGGCAATGGAGCAGACAAATTCACCCGAGGCGACAGTCGGGCGGAGGTGGTGGGCGTACAGGTCGAAGGTCGAGCAACTAGAGGATAACGAATCGATCGAGTATGGTGTGCCGTTTGTGAGGGTGCAGAGCCAGCTGGAGCCATAGGAGTATTCGTTCTCCCACCGCAAGAGGAGGCCGGATGGCGCGACATCACTTCCCTACCGTTCTCCACGGTTCCCTCGACGCTCGCCTCATTTCAACGGCGGCGGTAGGGTTTAAGGTAAGCTTCGCACTAACCTAATCTTCCACCTGCTCATGCTTACAATCAGTGTGACAGCTAATGAAAATCATGCTTACAATCAGTCTCCGAGTACTACACCAATCACCCTAAAATAGCTCTGGACCTTTGGGTCAAAGTTGTGACACAGTGTACAAATAAAGAAAAATAGATTGGTGCTTCTATCAGAAAAGAGTACTCCCTAGAAAACTACCAATATAAGGTACTAGTATTTGGTTAGAGGATTTGCTACCGAGAAAGATCCATCCACAGAGAGTGACACACATCCCACTGGTTGTGCTGGATGCCAATGCGTGCATGCAGCATGGTTGGTGTCGGTAATTTTTACTTGGCACACCTCACACTCTGCATATATGCCGGTTCCATACGTACATTTGTGCAGTTCCACCAAAATGCAGCTGAATAACCCTGTTTGCACAAATAATGAAAAAGCATGATTACATTATAGTGGCACTAGTTGATGAAACACACAAAATAAATAGAAGAAAATATTGCGATAGTATCATAGTATGCCATGCTGCAAGGGCGAGATGGGCCCTGCGACGGCTCATACTGGACATCGTCCCAAGTCTCCCAGATACACCATCTGCTAGTGATGAACATCAGTGTACAGCAGTTGTACAAGGAGGCGCCTTGAGACATTCAAATCTCTATTTTTGTACATATCAACTAAAATTAAGCACCCTAGTTTGCATAAACGCTTAAACATTAACAATGGGACTAGTTGATGAAACATACTTTAACAAAGAGAAGCACTTTATTTATCAACATTGGAAATGAAATGATAGAGATGACACTTGCTCTCTTTTAACTGTATTATTACTTCATTTTATCAGTGACACTAGGGTCGAGCAGGTGGCAAACAAGGTGTACCGTGCGTCGCAAGGATGGAGGCCGGGGGTGCTTAGATTGGGATGCTGAAGCTGGCTCTTTCAGTCACCAACATGGATGATTCAATTCATGGGACCTTTTGGTGCAGTTCACCTAAAATGAAGCAATGTCCCGTGAGCTAGAAGCTTCTTCTTCAATTTTTTTTTAAGAAAAGGGCTCCAGCCCCGGTTCCATTTCCATCAGAAAACCGAACCCACAGAGCTTCTTCTTCATTAGTTGTAATAAAATTGAGCAACATCAAGGTTGGTTGTGAAGCTCCTGGAATGCTCAACTATAATTTGGATATCATTTGTGCAGCTGAACTAAGATCGAGCATGAAATGTATATCTCTGTTTGCACAAATTAGGTGGAAAGGAGGGTGACTAACAAGTGATGAAACATGCATCAAATGAAAAAAGCATATTCCTTATCTGAATGGCAATCCTACAAGGACAGTAGCAATTTCTAAAGCAGTGGCATTGCTAGATATTAGTGTGGGCATTAGGATTAACTATGACAACCGTTAAATATGACACTACTTTGGGCACGGGAGAGTAGGCGGACCAGGACAGTTGCATTTCTAACGAAAAGAACCAACTTATCTTAATGGGAAATTTTAGCAGGACATGTAAAGAAGTGCCATTGATTCATATTACTGGAGGCATTACATTGAAAACAACATTGGTTTAATGTATCCTTACTTTTAACAGTGGACTGCTATATTTTACCAGTGGCATTACATAAGAGTGGCTCGGGGCAACAAACATCAGAACAGGATATCTGGGTTGGTCCCATTTTTGTTCGGTATAGCCACCTTATACTGTGTGAGGCTAGCAAATCTAGTGCTGGACTTACTCTATTGACTTGTCCCCCAGTCCCCACTTTCTTTCCTTTTTCAACCAATAGAACGGGTTTATATTGAGTTTGTACTGCGTTTCCCTTTATTTCCCTATTAGACCTAGGGACCAGTTGGATAGCCAGTCTATGCTACTTTTCGCCCCCATTATTTCCTATTTCGACCAAGTCCTAGATTCAGGTAACAAATCCTCCCCCACCCCCACCCCCTTTCTTCCTTGTTTGAACCAAGTAGTACTAGTTTCGAGTGCATGAACTAGTTTTACCTCTTAAACATAAAAAAATTAGGTGGTCTTCGAACAGCCGATCGATCCTATCTACGAGGGAGCCTGAAAAATAGTAAAAGTTACAAGTGCAGCAACGTCAGGAGCTCGGGAGTAGAGCAAGGCCGGTTTCGAAGGAAGTTATACCTGATGGTCGCAGGGATGTCGCTAGGTGGGCGGCGGGAGGCCGGATCTGCCCACACTATGGCAGCAAGGAAGAAGGGGTCAGAGGCCCTCCCTCGCCAGCGGTGCTTGGGAGAGAACGGCAAGGCAGGCTGATCGGGACGCGCCCAGCAGTGGGTAAGAGCCGTCGATGAGGACGACAGTGTGAACATTGCACCTTCTCACCTTCCCCGGCGAAGAGGATGCGGCTGGATCTGTGACCAGCGGTGAGCAGAGAGAGAGAGATAGTGTGGCCACCGCTGTCGTGTTTAGAACTAGAGAGGCCGAGACAGTGTGAAGAGAGCAACACTAGCAAGCAAGCGCGGAGGCTCCTGCCTATATAGGGAGTAGTACTTAGTTTTATTTTGTCTACCGGAGCCGGCTTGACCTCATCAATGACTGTCGAGAAGTCTTCATGCACGTGGCCCGGAGGCGCAGTTGTCGTCATTTTGATCTGAAGCGTCGGATTATAACATATAACACGAAAAAATGCCACATGACAAGAAATCATAACCTCACTGCCCAAAGGAGACAACATGAATCCCGACGGACAAACTAGACGAGGAACAAAGCTCAAATTAAGGATAAACTCGTAGAAAAGGGGTCCATCGATAGATGTCCTAATTAACTTAGCCGGCTTGACCTAGATGGCAGCCGAGTAGTCACTGTTCGTGCATGTGCCCCCAATGACTATCCCAACTCAGTTGTCGCTGTGTAACCCTCGCAGTGATCCGAAGCACATGACACAAAATTTTGCGAGATGACAAGAAACCTTTTTTAGATTTCTCACCACAACTACAGCCATGTACAACACAACCTGCACGATATGTAGACGATAGCCAATCCAGGCGTGTCTGCTGGAGTCTGGTCACATGCATGGAGGAACTGATCTTCCGTGTCTTGCAGGGATCATCCAGGCACCAACGTAGTACAACACTTCTCTAGTACTATCGCTCGTCTCCCTCTTCTATTAAGTCACCTGACTTGCGGGGCCGGGGAGTGCCTATGGTCGGTTCTCAATTGCTGACCCACATGTGTGTGCGAACGCAATATGACGTGTGTTCCATTCGGAGAGCAGCGTGCCAGACCGACCGACCGTCTGGGGTGCGACGTGAACGCGACGGGCGTGATGTATACTCCGTACATGTGTACCGCTGTTTTCTAGACGCTTTGCTCCATGGCACGGGCGCAATCCATGGATACAAAATTAGTATACTGTATACTATTTAAAAGTCGAGGGCAGGGCTTTTCCTGCCCGGTAGGCGGCGGGACAATTCCGCCTAGTCGGTTTGACAGAGACGCGAGAAGACAAGGGAGTAGGCTGCTGCAAACGTAGGGCTGTGTGATTTGACAACGAGTTACTGCTAGACAGGTGGGGCCCCGTGATTTGACTTGCCATTATCATTTTATCTGCGGCGTTGCGACCGGCGTGAGTCTCCCGATTCCTGACCACCTCCATACAGGTGCCTCTCCCAATGCTCCACCATGTAGTAGTAGAGGCTGGCTCTTGCATGAGAGCCCACTTCTCCACTTTTTCCTTGCCTCTTTTCCTCCACATATGCAAAAATGCCATGTAAAGCGCACTTTTGTACTCACTTGCTCCTACAGGTGCTTAAGCTTTCCACATAGGCATAAAGTCTGATGTGGCAAGTTAATCAAGAAGAGAGAGACTAGTTTGGTGACCCAAGGAAGAAACGGTGCTAAGCGCATGTACCTAGGTGAAAAGACAATTTTGAGTCTATAGCTAATTAAATGAAGCAAACTTAGCAACACCATTTCATTGGAAGAGGTTACTCCTTGGCAAATGCAATAAATACTAGTACTCCCTGTGTCCCATTATATAAGAACGTTTTTGACACTACACTAGCTAGTGTCAAAAACGTTCTTATATTATGGGACGGAGGGAGTACGAAGAAAGAGATAGAGAGGAGTACAAAAAAATACACTTATAGCCAACCTTGTTGTACTATGAGTGACTAAGTGATGACTATGTATGACATGCCAACATCAGATAGCCTAACGCATCGTGTTAAATCTCCAAGGGCGCGACCGCGCGAGCGACGCGACGGTCGTGGTAGGCGCGGCCATGATACGGGCTGCTGGCAGCCCTTGGATCTGAGATCAAACGGTCGCATGCTAAGTTGCTGCAAATTGTAAGAATAACCCTCCAGGATAGGATATTCACCCATAGGCCTAGAATCAGGCCATGCAACAATTCGATCTCAGATCCAAGGGCTCTCGGAAGCCCGTATCATGGGAGAATGGAAAGCCACTACCCTGGCATTCGCACGCTGGCAGTTCGCTCCTACTTGTCCCCGCACGTCCTTTAATACTACGGTGGTTCACTCCTAGTCATCTCGTCCATTCACATTACGGCAGTTCCACTAATCCTAACCCTCCTCCCAAATCCATGGCATCCCAAATCTCCCTGATCGGCGGTGAGTACAAGGGTAGAACCATCACGGGCGATGAGTTCGACGTCATCTACACCCGTACTTCCGCGACGGTCAAAGGATGCCTTTCTCGCTTCAGACGCATGTTCGAAAACTCACATGATGAGTGGGTCGCTGGGCTAGATGTTGTGTACACCACAGTCATGGGATGAGAGAAGAATCTAAAGGACGAAGAGAGGAAGAAGCCCGCCGTGATCCAGGTTTGCGTACATAACGTTTGCTTGGTCTACCACATATGCCATGCCGACGTTGAGTGCTAGGATTTTAAGAACTTCCTCGAGAGCAACCTAGTCAAATTCATTACTGTAGACTTTGGTAACGACAAAGAAGTCCTGTGTCGGATAGGCCTCGTTGTAGGCAACCCCTTCGACCTCCAGAAGAATCGGCTGGTGTCCTCTCGTCAGCCTTCAATGCTGACCCTGGAAGGAGCCATGATTCATCCTTCGTACGGTAAACTGGAGAAAGCTCATTACACGTTTCATCGTCATGCATGGCAGCGGAATGTACTAGATATAGACCACATCCAGTACGCTGCAATGGATGGCTACCTTTGTTTCAATATCTACAAGGGTTGGATGAAGAGGAACAGCCAAGTTGGCGATTCAAGCAAAGAAGTATCGGCCAAGAGGAAGAGGGACAAGGACGAAGTCGAGGACGTGGACGAGGACTCCGAGTAAGGTGGCAGTGTTGTTGCTCATGGTGGTTCTAAACTTCTAATCCAGTGTCTACCGGATTAGTTGCATAGTTTAATTTCAGGTGTGCTTAGTTTAATTTGAGGGATGTGTTGTGCTGAGCCCCCAACAGAACTATGTTGTGTTTCTTCTCGTTACTTTAACTCTTCAGTATGTACATACTAGTACTAGTATTTCTTTAATAGAATTTAGCACCCCAATTAAGCACGTACTAGCTTTTTTAATAGTACTATATGCATAATTTGGCGACGAGCACTCTCTATATGTACCACCTTTTTTAAAAATTTCAATTTTTGCTCCATGGCGCAATCCATCGATAGTGGAGTACTACTATAGAAAAGTATACATTTTTAAAAGGCTAGCGTACTGTTCATCACACACATATATATAGCCAGTTAAATTCTTAACCTAGAACGACGTGCATACCATGTAGTAAACCGATCCGGAGGAAGTGTAGTAAAAATGAGGTGATTTTACCGAGCGATCAGCGGGGGAGCATGGCCTGTCATGCGGTCCCACGTGTCATGATTTACCAAGGTGATGCGCGTGTCCCTCTTGAGGCAGAAGCAATACTAGTACTCCTACGTGGTTTGAGATGATGTCGAACCGAAGTGTGAAATAATGGTTGCTTCGTCCGTCTGGGAAGGTGCGGCATTGTGATTTGACGTCTCATTGCTCATTACTAATACTGGGCCAGAACGAGTGGGGTGCCCCCCCCTGTTGTTCTGCATTGTTATTTGGTGCTTGACACGTTGAACCGGTTGCTATATGTCCCACATGTCAGCGACAGGAAGTACATAATTCATGAAAGGGAGCATCGACGGAGGAGTATACTACAGAATTCATGAAAGGGAGCGACTTAGTTTTGGAAAAATCTGTTTTTACGGAGTACGTACCCACTAGGGTTTATAGGGCTCATCTAAAAAACATTCGTTTTTCCGTTTGATAAGTCTCAATTCTACTATACTACTAGTAGTACCATTACATGTTGGATTTCGAGGTGCATTAGATCACCCGATGCAAGCAGTGTCAAGAGGAAACTAACCAATGCATGTACAAGTTCATGGAAATTTAGTGGTCATTCATGCATTCGTTCTAATTAATGCCTCGGTAAACATAACTTCTTGAGAAAGACGAGCGTACTATGCAAACTATGAAATTAATTCGACCACTCACCGTCTACCTTGGTTGGAGATATTTTGAAATTGAGCCATAAACTAGAAATGCTCGATTACTATTTGTGGCCTTGTATAGATGCAAAATGTATTTTTTTTATAGTGGCCTTGTATAAGTAAATGGAGGGAGTACTAACCAAAGTACGTACGTAGTAGGGACGAGGAGTAAACGGAGGGAGTAGTAAAATTTTCTCCTAAGTGATGACTAACCTTATAGCTAACCTTGTTGTAGTATGAGTGACTAAGTGATGAGTATGTATGACATGCCAACATCAGATAGCCTAACACACCACGTTAAATCTCCAAGGGCGCGACTGCGCGTGCGACGCGACGGTCGTGGTAGGTGCGACCATGATGCGGGGTGCTGGCAGCCCTTGGATCTGAGATCAAACGGTCGCATGCTAAGTTGCTGAAAATTTGCAGAATAACCCTCCCGTGGAAATCGGAAAATTTCCTCCCGCGGGCCGGAGTAGGTTTCTCGGTTTGCATGCGGGTTTAATGGAGGCGAGGAGGCGTGTTCAGCCAGGCGTGCAGTGGACGGTGCAGTACTATTCGATTTGACAACTACAACTAGTATATTATGAAAAACAAAGAAGAGTAGTAGAGATAGAGATAAGAATAGAGACTAGGGAGGATCACCGTCTACTGCTTTGTGGGCTACTCATGCGCTCCATTCGGCGGCCGCAACGTCCCCTACAGCCACTCCCTCCCGCGCTCCATTCGGTGGGCGCTGTTGACATTTGGGGAGCGCACTCTCGCGACTGCTAGCAGCCACGACTTCACCAACGACGACTTCTTCCCCGACCTCGACAACCTCTTCCTCAACGACATGGGCGACAACCTCAACGCCAATGGTGCTTCTCCCATTGCACCATATGTGTTTCTGTCCTTCCTGTTCGAAATCGTGGTAGTATTCATGTTTCTAGTCTGTGTCCTAGACTCGATCTGTTCATCTACTATGCTAGTCCGCATGATTAGTTTAATCTCTGTTATAGCCGTCATGATTTATTTTGTAGTAAATCTCGTAGTAACTTGCTCATATATTCAACTGGCGGAACAGCCCCTACAGCCACTCCCATTCCATGGACGGCCTGGTCGATGCCTCCAAGGAGCCCTTGGTCTACTGCTATTAGTGCCCGGTGCCATTTTGGGGCTCGCCGGCGGACATCGTGCATCACCTGACGCAGGCGTGCGGCGATCACTACTGGCCCTTGGCGAAGAACATCAAGTACGAGACGTGCTACCCATTCAGCGTGCCAGAGTCGCTGGAGGATCAGCGCCGCCTGCTAGTCTCGGAGGAGGAGGACAGCGTCTACCTCTTGATCGTGGACACCGGCGAGGCCCGCGCATGCCGCCGCCACATCTCTGTAGTGTGTGTCAGGGGCGACGCCGCTACCGTTGACACTGACACGAGGCTGATGTATGGGTGCGTGCTCACTATTACTACCCCTCGGAGGTCCGTGGGCGGCGACACTAGCTACGTCAAGCTGACTTGGACTCTGCCGAGCTGGGACCTTCCCGCCGATGTGGACATGGAAGACGCATGGTATTATTTGACCTGCAACAATGTGCCTGGGGACTCAAAGGAGGTTCACCTGGACATATGCATTACTAAGTTAAATGTTGATCATTAGTCTTCGCTCAATGTAATCCGCTGTCTAAGCATGTGGAGACTTCCATGCATGATCTTGCTCTATTGGAGTATCGTGCATGAATAGAAGTGTATCCATTTATGGTTTAGTCTAGAATCTTCCATGTATGAATTTTTACTACAGTACCGGTGAAAGACTTATGATGAACCATACACAAGTTTTGGATGCCGGTTGAACAGTTGAAAGCTTTTGTTTGCAAAAGATACTTTTTTATCTATTTCACCCGGATGTTTCTAAGCTCTAGAGATGAAATAATATCCGAACAAACCTATCGATACCTGTTACACATGAGATGACCCCCACATCCTTTGTCAAAATAAACAACACCCCGATCAATGCATTTCACTCTTCCGTGTAACGGACGGGCACCTTACTTGCTCCTACAGGTGCTTAAGCTTGCCACATAGGCATAAAGTCTGATGTGGCAAGTTAATCAAGAAGAGAGAGACTAGTTTGGTGACCCAAGGAATAAACGGTGCTAAGCACGTGTACCTACGTGAAAATACAATTTTGAGTCTATAGCTAATTAAATGAAGCAAACTTAGCAACACCATTTCATTGCAAGTGGTCACTCCTTGGCAGATGCAATAAATACTAGTACTCCCTATGTCCCATAATATAACAACGTTTTTGGCACTACACTAGTGTCAAAAACGTTCTTATATTATGGGACGGAGGGAGTATGAAGAAAGAGATAGAGAGGAGTAAAACAATACACTTATAGCGAACCTTATAGCAAACCTTGTTGTAGTATGAGTGACTAAGTGATGACTATGTATGACATGCCAACATCAGATAGCCTAACGCACCATGTTAAATCTCCAAGGGCGCGACCGCACGAGCGACGCGATGGTCGTGGTAGGCGCGACCATGATACGGGATGCTGGCAGCCCTTGGATCTGAGATCAAACAGTCGCATGCTAAGTTGCTGAAAATTTGCAGAATAACCCTCCAGGATAGGATATTCACCCATAGGTCTAGAATCACGTCATGCAACCGTTCGATCTCTGATCCAAGGGCTCTCGGAAGCCCGTATCATGGGAGAATGGAAAGCCACAACCCTGCAGTTCGCACGCTGGCAGTTCGCTCCTACTCGTCCCCGCACGTCATTTAATATTACGGCGGTTCGCTCCTAGTCGTCCCGTCCATTCACATTACGGCAATTCCACTAATCCTAACCCTCCTCCCAAATCCATGGCGTCCCAAATCTTCCTGATCGGCGGTGAGTACAAGGTTAGAACCATCACTGGCGATGAGTTCGACGTCATCTACACCCGTACTTCCGCGACGGTGAAAGGATGCCTTTCTCGCTTCAGACGCATGTTCGAAAACTCACATGATGAGTGGGTCACCGGGCTAGATGTTGAGTACACCACAATCATGGGACAAGAGAAGGATCTAAAGGACGAAGAGAGGAAGAAGCCCGCCGTGATCCAGGTTTGCGTACATAACGTTTGCTTGGTCTACCACATATGCCATGCCGACGTTGAGTGCCAGGATTTTAAGAACTTCCTCGAGAGCAACCTAGTCAAATTCGTTACTGTAGACTTTGGTAACGACAAAGAAGTCCTGCGTCTGATAGGCCTCGTTGTAGGCAACACCTTCGACCTCCAAAAGAATCGGCTGGTGTCCTCTCGTCAGCCTTCAATGCTGACCCTAGCAGGATCCATGGTTCATCCTTCGTATGGTAAACTGGAGAAACCTCCATACACGTTTCATCGTCATGCATGGCAGCAGAATGTACTAGATATAGACCACATCCAGTACGCTGCAATGGATGGCTACCTTTGTTTCTATATCTACAAGGGTTGGATGAAGAGCAACAGCCAAGTTGGCGGTTCAAGCAAAGAAGTATCGGCCAAGAGGAAGAGGGACAAGGACGAAGTCGAGGATGTGGACGACGACTCCGAGTAAGGTGGCAGTGTCGTTGCTCATGGTGGTTCTAATGCAGAGTCTACCGGAATAGTTGCAAAGTTTAATTTTAGGTGTGCTTAATTTAATTTGAGGGGTGTGTTGTGCTGAGCCCCCAGCAGAACTATGTTATGTTTCTTCTTGTTACTTTAACTCTTCAGTAAGTACATACTAGTATTTCTTACATTTCATCTTTTAGTTGGTATAGTACTACCACTCGTTTATTCACATTATATACGTACAATATATATGGCCAACTTCATATAGCCAGCAGTTTAGTTGTCAAAGAATTTCAGGGTGCTTAGTTTTGTCAAAGAATTCCAGGGTGCTTAGTTTTATTTGGGGGGTGGGTCGTGCTGGACACCATTATTGTGACTAGCCTTTTTAATAGTACTATATGCATAATTTGGCGACGAGCGCTCTCTATATGTACCACCTTTTTTTAATTTCAAGTTTTGCTCCATGGCGCAATCCATCGATACTACTGTTGTACAAAAGTATACATTTTTTAAAAGGCTAGAGGGCGGGGCCTTTGTGATTTGACGGCTGATTACTGCTGGAAGGTGGGGCCTTGTGATTTGACTGCTCGTATAAATGCGCCGATGACCTGATCGAGGAGGAGCGAAGAACCGTGCGGTGTACTCAAGTTTTCCACTGGAGTAGTACTGCGACGGAGGAGCACGAAACACGACAGCCCAGTGCCATATGGCGATAGAATGATCTAATTTGCTAGTCATCTCATTGTTAGCATTGTTCTATTCATTCCCTCAAAAAACAAAAAACATTGTTCTATTCATGCCTCGCAGAGAACGTGGCGCGTGCGGCGAAACACCCGAAGCAAAAGATGAAACACAGCAGCAAAAGAAGAAGGAAGATTATCACCCCAAATGATCTAATTCGCCGCGGAGTCGTAGCTGCTTCTTCATCGCCTCCACGACCTCCATCTCCGTGCGCATCTCCTCCGCCATCTTCTTTATTCTGTCCATGATGCGGGATTTCTCGACGCAAGCCTTCATCATCTGTTCCATGGCCGCATTACGTACCTTGACAGCAGCCGCGTGCTCGATGCGGAGCTTCGCCAACTCCTCCTTCTGTTCCATGACGAGGGCCTGCAGCATCTTCATCGAGGAACTACTATTCTCATGCAGCTTCTTCCAGCCGGCGTTCTTCTCCTTCAACAGGTCGATCTCGTTCCAGAGCTTCGCCTTGTCCTCCTAAAGTCGCAGGATTTCGCCGGTCGCCTTCTTCTCCGAGGCAATGCTCTTCTTCAGCAGCATCACCAAGCCGGTGGTCAACTCCCCCTGCTGATTGAGCTCATCGGGCATGTCGTCGAGGCTCTCCTCCAGCAACTCCGTCAAGCCTTTGATGAACTCCATCTGCTTATTGAGGTGCTTATTGAGCTGATCGGGCATGCCGTCGAGGGATAATGACTCCAGCTCTGCCGGCTCGGCATGTTCGCCTCCGCGGCTAGGGCGCTCCTGGGAGCCATCGCCTGCCCGTGAGAGATCTTTCGAGGTCTCTGCGTGGCGGCGAGCCCTCTTTTTTTCTGCATCCTTGGTTGCCGCTCCCTTGTTACGAGTAGTTCTCGACCTAGAGCTCTGCTCACCGGCCATGGCAACGACGGACGAAGAAGAAGCACTTATGAGGAGGAAAGGTAGAGTAATTTTCGGTTAGGTAGTTCCCCTTTTTATAACCTAAGTACTAGCACTAGTAGTACTAATACCTGCATAGTGGGAACATGTTCAGGTTTGGTACGTACTAGTAGGTGTGAGCAGGCTTTCGAATGTGATTGGAACAAGGTAAAGATTAATTGATGGTTTTGGTTTCGAGGCCCGAAACGGCTCTCGATGAGTTTAGCGGAACATAAATTTCAAGTACTACACTGCCCAGATGCGTAAATATTATGTTACTCTCAAAATTTGGCACAAAATACAAAGGATACCAATGGAAGTACTACTAGCAACCCACGATTTAACTACTCGCATGCGCGCAGTGGAGTAATAATGTCTTTCTTCCGCCCTCACGTCCACTCAATTCTCATGCGCTGTATTAATTGACCATCAATGAAGTGAACGACTTTACACGCGTCAAATTATCACATGGGGTGGATCTTGGTACAAAATTGCGTCCGCCCGTGTACCCGCGTGTGCGAGCGAGGGAATGAGTGCGTGTGTGGCGTGCGTGCACATCTTCGCTTCGTGCATGTACCGCTAGTATGGCTCAAGGAGGACAAGTACATTCTTCTGGAACTAGCAGCACGTCACTGTGATCAATCCACGTAAGGAGGTCGCGTCAACGCCTCCACATGTGCCACGTGGCTTCATGAACTGTAAGAGAGACACTGTGTAGCGTGCCATTGGTATTCTAATTTACGTGTTTTGCACATACTCGATGTACTAGTAATGTACACGTGCATTTCACGCATCAGATTTTGCAACCAAGTTATGAATAAATACCACACTATAGCATGTAAGCTCTGAGTCATATATGCGTGATGTAGCCCTTTGTTTAATTCTTATAGTTCATCTCATTCAAAATCAAATTAGTTTTTATGAAAAAGCTAAGAACGCGTGAATAGGAAAAACATGGGATTATAGTGGAATGTCATCTTGAATCCTACAGGATTGTACGAGTGTTTGATTGTGCATAGAAGAAACGCAGAATTCTTTCAAAGAGGTTTGAGATGGGATGTTTCCTATGAATTCTAGTGCAATCATATGGAAAAATTCCTATGGTCTACAATCCTACGAATCAAACAACCAAGATAGGAAAAATTCCTAATGATTAAAATCCTCCAAAAATCCTTTGAGAATCCTTTGAATCAAAGAATCCCTTAATCTATTTTATGATTCATGGAATTGTGCGTTGTAAAGCATAAAGTAAAAACAAATAATGGCAATTCAACTAGAAAAAAAGTTTGGGCAGTTATGATACGGAAGATTCTAGAACAAAAGAGAACCACTGTTGTTTTGAGATTTGTGCATTATGCTTAAGTTCAACCATGGAGTCTGCTAGATTGTACATGTGGCAAAATCCGGTGGGGGCTAGAAGATGGTGCGAGGGGCCGAGTGGAGGGAGACTATGAAGGAATGCACAAGTGCGAGATCGATATTTAGAGAGGGGGCAAACACGTGCGCTGTTGCACGCAGTGGCGGAGCCATGAAAAATAAATGAGCTAGGGGGCCAAGCATTGCTAATCCTTTACAAGGAGGGTCAATTCATGAAATTAAACCTTTTTTAGCAGCAATTGTCTAATGATCACATTCACATTAGCCTCGATATATAGTGATGTTAGGGGGGGGGGCAGGGCCCTTACTGCCCCCTGTCTTCGCCATTGTGCACGCGTCTGAGAGATGAAGTGGAAGGCATGGATGATGAGAGGGGGACGTTGGATATATAATTAATGTGGGTGTATTAGCTATTTATGTTAATCCTATATAGAGAGGTATAGATTGATCGATGTGGACGTGGGAAAGAGGGTGAGACCTCACTGGATATATCGATTGATCGGTTTGTGTGGAAAACTATGAAAGACCTAGCTATATACACACATACATAGAGGAACATCAATCGTTGCGCATGCACGCGTGGGAGATAAAGAATGCCCAGTATGATGGAGAGGGGGATGTGTGTGGGTGTGTGCCTTCATGGGAGACCGACCTGAAGAAAAAGATTGCATGCGTGTGATAGATAATGCCGACTGGTAGTGTGTGTGCATGCATGCACAAGAGAAAGTTAGTGGTACAATTATAAAGAGAAGACTACTGTGTGGGTGTAAAAGAATAGGTGAGGTCATAATGAATGTAAAGTTGAATTCAAATATTTGAATAAGAGATCCTGATGTTTGAAACCCATGCATGCATGAATATAACGGAGATCTGCGCGGTGTGGTTTGGAAACGAGCATGTTGTAATGTATACACATTGAACAAGGTCAGACTGATTTGAATTTGAGATACCGACGGCACACATCATTTGCCCATGTTGCATCCGTGCATTGACACACTATTCTAATTAGAGATGATAGGCGGCTTTCGCATCACATATCTATATCTATACCCCTATATATTATATTATATATATTTTTATATTGTGTACGGGTAACTTTAACTTTGAAAGGTGGTCGTTGGATGAGGCGAATCCGATGGTCCAAAGATGGCAAATTTGAGCATTAATGGCCGTTGGATATCATCTAGATTCCACCAGTTTCGCCACATGTATAATCTGGAAGACTCCATGGTTGAACTTAAGCATAATGCACAAACATCAAAACACAAGCACTTCTTATTTGTGCTAGAATCTTCCGTATCAGAATTGCCCAAATGTTTTTCTACATGATTTGCCATTATTTGTTTTTTACTTTATGTCTTACAACGCACAATTCCATGAATCTTAAAATAGATTAGCTTTCAAACTAGATGATTTTGAATGAAATGAACTATAAGAATTAAACGAACATCTACATCATGCATATATGACTCAAAGCTTGCATGCTATAATGTGGTATTTATTCAGAATTTGGTTGCCAAATCTCATGCGTGTAATGCACATGTACCTTACTCTAGTCTAAATGGTGTTTGTGTGTGTGTGTTGTGCGTGTTGAGGTGCAAATTGTCTTTTTTGGGTACACGTTAAGCTTGTTCTTCCGAAATTTCAAGCCGCGCCTTGTTATGCCGAAAATTGAAGCTAGCGTCTCTGTCTATCGTGCTGCGAAACTCCCGCCTCTTCAACCAGTGCCTTGTTAGCCCGAAATATTTAAGATACATCTTTGTCTCGTTGTGCTCCGACAACTCCCTCCATCTCAACACGCGCCTTGCTATTCCAAAATTAAAACGCGCGCGAAAACTCCCACCTCCTGTGAAATCCCAACATGCGAAATGCCCGTGGTATCCCTGAACCGAAAGAACCGCCTCAAATCGGTGGGGGGTACTTTCGTAACTTACCCCACATTTCGGACAAGCACGTCTCTAAGCCATGGTTCCCCACTGCCATCCCATCTGCCCACCCATTCGTACATCGAGGCCGCGAAAACCCGCGACGAAACCACACACCCTGCTCCATCCGCCACCCGGCCGGAGCCTCTTCCCCGACGATGTCGTCCACAGCAACACCTCGATGTCCCTCATCCACCGTACCAGAGGAGGATCCGTCGTTGATCTCATCGTCTCGCCGGTTCAGCCACCCCGTCCTCCATCTCCAAGGAGCTGCCCCGATGTTCCCCTCGTCTTTCGCGCCACCTCCATTCCCACACCGCCGTCTTCACCTGCACCACCGGAAGAGCATCATCATCACCGTTTCCTCGGATGAAGCTGCGGCCTAATCGGCGCCACCAAAGAGGTTGTACACTAATCGCCGCATTTTCTTCTTGATTCGATCTCACAGTGCTGCCGGCGATCGGTCACGAGCCGACACGGTGCGGCTCCATCCACGGCGGCGTCGCCGGCCACTTCCTCCACGACGTTGCTCCCTTGGCGGTGACGTCCACATCAGTAGGAGCCGCTGATGCTTTAGCTCTCGCTCGCGCTGCTGCTCTGCTCTTGCTCTCGGTCCCCTGCCTGGTCTGCTCTTGCTATTGCTCTTGCTCGCGCTACTGCTCTCGCTCTTGCTCTTCTTTGCGATGCTGCTCCGATTTGGCTACACTTCAGTCGACTGAATCGACTTTTGGGTCAGTTGATTTTCAAGGGGTGGGCTCACCGTGGTGAAGGAAGAACCAGACGCAGCGGGGAGGGGGGCTCGCCGGAGAGGTACCCCACTATCTATCTTTGGGTTCAGGATGGGGGCGGTGGTCACCGGCGGTGGCGGGGCATTGGCGGGGCAGTGGCATGGGGATCGCTGGAGAAAAAGCTCGGCACGGGGGGGGGGCCTAGAGGGATGGCCGTGGCAGCGGCGGACCGGCGGTGGGGAGTGTTTTCGGGGCGGGCGGGGCGGCGGGGGGCTGCTGTTTGGCCAGTGGTGGCTGGCGGCTCAGGGGGTGGAGGTTGAAGATGAACCACATGCCCTTGATTTCGTATCCAACGGCTGCAAAATCGACTGACCAGAGATGAAAAAGTCAGTCGACCGACGTGTAGCCTCACCTTGCTAGTGCGTTCAGTTTCGACAGCAAAATTTAGTTTCGACAGCAAAATTTAGTTTTGACAGTTAGGTTCAGTTTCGACAGTTAAGTTCAGTTTCTACAGTTAAGTTTAGTTTCGACAGTTAAGTTCAGAGATCAGCGGCTGATGTATTTTACATCTAGCACTTTGTGGTTATGTATTTTACGTCATGTATTGGAGATGCTAGTAGAATTCCACTCAGGTTAACGTTGTTCGTTGTCTCTCTTGTCCTGCTTCAGCCTCGGCGTCGTACACCTCACCGGAGCTGCTCCAACGACGAAACCGTCCATCACAGCGAAGCAGTACCTCAGGCTCCATCTCCAGAAGCCTAAGATCTTCTTCCCCTCCTCCGACAGCAAAGTCAGCCGGAGCATCCTCACCGGCCAACCCAATCATGCTGAGATCGACATGGCTTCGCCAAAGAAGTTGTACACTTGTTGCATCTCTTTTTACTCTACATGTTATATATATTGTCCACTGAGCACTCGTAGTAACGGGAAATATGATTATTTTATCCTACTATACGACAAGCAGTGAGGTACCAGGAAACTTAGCTATCCGTGATGGACTCTCTTGAACGCCATCATTATTTATCTCTGCGTGTTTGAGTTGTGCATTTGTTGATGGGCCTGGGAGTTGAGCTAGTATGGCAATGGCCTGGGTCCAAAGTAATAGAAGTAGCACAAAAACATTTTTTATGTAGGATTTTCCTTGCTCAAGCCTGCCTACTAGAATCGCCAGTGCTTGAAAGAAAAATTGAATGAAAAACATAGGAATTGGAAAGTTTCCTATGGTACTACTTTTCATGAATTTGGTGCAAAGGAGTGGAGCAAAGGAAAACTGTAGGATTTGTTCCTTTAGTGTCTCCTTGAAAGAAAAACCGTAGGAATTCTAATTTCCACTTCTCCTCCTTTTCATATTCCTATTCATCAAGCACAAGACTAAGAGATAGTAGCAAAATAGCATTATAACCGTACATTTTCTTGTGGTTTGACTTAATCTCACCATGCTTTTTTGCATCCCGTGATCTTCCAATTGTTGTGAATCAAACACCCAGATTGGCAGAAATCCTGTGTTTTTAAATTCTCTGTTTTGCACGTGCATTCCTATCCTATGCCTGTCTATTTCCTATCCCTGCATTGTTAGAATCCTCAAATTCAAACAACCCCTTACTCAATTACTTCTGTTACAGATATGTGTCAAAGAAAACCTTGCGTGGTTTGTCCTGCTCCTGTGGCGCTGTGTTCCACCCCAACTCAGCTGCTCCAATGACGGAAGGGTTCACCACAGCAAGGATCCACTCTCTAGACTATCTTTCGCCGCCTCAGATCTTCTTCCCCGCCGCCGGCAGCCACGACAACTGCATTACCATCATCAACTAAGCAGATGACCTTGAGGACTACAAGGGTCCGCAAGAGAGGTCGCACTCTTCCGTGTCTGCTTACGTTATGCGTCGCTTAATATGATGACATGCTACATTATCGTCGTGTTCACCTATTAGACTCCGAGTCAGGTCCAAACTAATGCTGAAACTTGAGTTTTTAAATGGTTGTGGGGTACATATTGGGGCAACAATTAGTACTATATGTCTACTATCTGGTTAATCTCTGGTGTCTACTATAAGTTTCATGTTGGGTGCAAACAAACATTAAAGGAGCCATTATCTGTATTTTTTAACTAAAGCTTTTATCTGCCTGCTATCATTGGTTTTGGGTCTATCCACAGTTTGCTACCATCACTCTAGATTTGTGCATGCACTCCTTACATAATATCACTATGTTTTATTCCTATGCATGCCAGTTATTGTACACAATGGAACTGGTCATGTAGAGCAAAAGAGACGAGCCTTGCCTGGCAATAAAATTTCATGCAGACATCGTTCCATGGTGGGCAGAAAGGCAGCCCCCCCTCCACGCATTTCGGATCGTAATCAAGAGGAAGATAATTGTTCTGAGGGGCATTCAAAAGGAGAAGAACACTCCTATTTACCCCATGAGGTCTTCGCTCTAACTTGGCATGCCGATGTTGGTAATATCATGCATATGGTGCCTTGCATTGCTTACTTTATACATTAAAGATGTCATCTGCTTAGTTTAGACATGCTTTGTGTCAATGCCATCTGTTTAGTTTCTTTATCGTATATGTGAATCATGCAATGCCATCTTGTCTAGACATGCATCATATATGTGAATTTTGCAATGCCGCCCTGGTTAGCCAGTCATCTTATATGTGAATTATATCATGCCATCATTTTCTTTATTATGTGTTAAATTTGTCAACAATTTTAGTACATTCAATTACTCTTCCTGTGCATCAGCCATTCGACACGGTCATGGAAAAATCTGGAGTGGAAACAAGGTCTTCAGAGCAGACAATGCTATTTGACGAAGCGCATGTCTTGCTGGTTACCGATAGCTCCTTAGAGGAGGATTCACAAACATATGACCAGTCATATTTCCCCCCTGAGGTGCATGCTTGGCAGGGTTATGTTACTCGTATCGTGCATATGGTATCTTGCATTGCTATGTCATTTGCTTAGTTTAGACATGCTTTGTGTGAATGCCACCTGTTTAGTGTCTAATTACCATATACGTGAATTATGCAATGCCATCTTGTTGCAAGACATTATATATGTGAATTATGCACTGTTATCTTGTTGCAAGGCATTATGTATGTGAATTATGCAATGCCATGCTGTTTAGGCAAGCGTCATATATGTGAATTATATCATGCCGTCCTTTTTTTGTATTTCTCATTGCTTTTGTCGACAATGTTTGTATATTCAACTGCTCTTCCTGTGCATCAGCCATTTGAATTGGTGATGGAGAAATCTGGAGTGAAAACAAGGTCTTCAGAGTAGACAATGCTACCTGCTGAAGCAGATATCTTGCTGGTTACAGATAGATATTCAGAGGAGGATTCAGAGGCAGATGACCAGTCCTATTATCCCCCTGAGGTGTATGCTCAAACTTGGCAGGGTTATATTACTCATATAATGCATATGTTGTATTGCTATGCTTAGTTTTTACATCATATACACAATATTGAATGCCATCTCCTTAGTTGACACATCATATATGCAATTGCGCTCTGCTCACTTCCTTAGTATATAAATCATATATTTGAATTATGTCATGCCATGATGTTTACATAGACAGCATGTATCTGAATTATGGCATGCCAACCCATTTTCTAAAGACATAATATAGTTATATCATCTCATCCTGTTTACATAGTCATCATATTTTAAATTATTTCATTCTATTCGTGAATTATATCATGCCATCATGTTTCCATCGACGGCATGTTTGTGATTTATGGCATGCCAACCACTTTAATAGACACATCGTATAGTTATATCATGTCATCCTGTTTACATAGTCATCATATTTTGAAGTATTTCATTCTATCCTGTTTAGTTAGCCATCATACATGTGAAATTGTGTCATGCTATCCTGTTTAATTAGCCAACATATATGTGAAATTATGTCCTGCTATTCTGTTTGCTTAGACAACATAAATGTGAATTATTTCATGCCCTGTTTTCTTTCCTACTATCCATTGCACCTGTCTATCTTACAATGTCTGTACATTCAATTACTTTTCTTGTTTATCAGCCATTTCAATTGGAGGGAGTGATGGCAGTATCTGTGGGAGTAAAAACACGGTCTTCAGAAAAGATCGTGCTACCTGTCGATGCAGATAGAACCACGGTTGTACTTGCCCAAGAATCAGCCCCACCACACATAACCCACACTCATGCAGATTGTACCCCTACCCAGTTGGATAGAGAACCAGCTACACCCCTTCTAAACCCAACCCCAGCAGATAGACACCCAATTCCTGTTCACACAGCACCGTCTCCACCACAGAGCACCCAAACACGAGCAGTTAGTAAGGCAACTACAGTGCCCAAATCACGAGGACCATCACTCCGAACCCGAAGTCAATGCTTAAAGCAGAAGAAGAATTGTTCTCAGGTCAGGTTCCATCGCTATGGTTCATACTACTTTGCTCTTGCATCACTGTATTTACTGATACCAACCAATTTCAAATTTGAAGGATGCAATTGAAACTCCAATGGCGCAACAAGTATGATTTAAACCTGTTTCTTCAACGTGTTTGGCTGTTTGATATTGTAACTTGCTCTATGTTGATTTCAGTTTCAATTGAATAAACAGTTATGTTCTCATGCCATGCACATTACAAGTGTTGTTATTGCTGTGTAGTTTCCCACACTTATATTCTGTCTATGCTGCTTTGTCTTAAATAGATATGATTCGAACTGTATCTATCTTGATTTGGCAACATAAAATAGAATGATATAGACCATAGAATGACCATACTACATAGATATATGTTTGTTTCATGTTGTTATCCTGTCCACCTTACTACTGAACTGGTTTACGAAAATGAGTTTCATATACTACATTGTAAACCTGAGATGTGTTTGTTTGTTTCTCTTTTAGAATGCGGATAAAATATTGGAGAAGAGTACCCTGTTATGCAATGGTAAAGGAAGTAATGCAGATAAGGTTCAAGATAGTGAGACATCCCTGTTGGTCTCCAAGAAAGCTGATAAAAACTATAATGAGGACACGGAGACAACCCCAAAGTCCTGTCTTGATGTAGTGTTCGAGTCACTGGCTACCACTACTGGCACGAGCTCTTCGAACTCATTGCCTGAATCAGTTCGGCTTCTTGAGTCTCAACTTCAAGTTGAAAGACATCGATCAGATGTTATGTGACAGGAAGCCGAAGGACCGAGGAAGTCCCTGCAGAATTCAGATGCATACTTTCTGGTGCAACAGCAAGCGCTGGAGGACTTAAGCGCCAAACAAGAGAAAGTTAATAAGCTTGCTAAGCATCTTGCCAGCATTATGGGTACCCAGGATATTGTTTCTTGAGCTCTTCTGAAGTGGTTTTAGTTCTGGACTTGTTTTGCTGCGGCGTTTATATGCTGCTGTGTTCCCTATATTTGCACTGGTGTCGAACTTTGATGCCCAGTGGATGTAATATGTGTAATAGCCGTGATAGCCTAGTGTAACTTGCTTCCTTATTTATTTCCTTGTTATCTTGTTTATTTGTTTGCTTGTAGTCAGTGCAGTTCTTTTTCTGCGGTTTGCTAGTGGCTGCAATAACCTATTTTTTAAAACTAGGCCACAATAACCATGGGCTAATATTCACTGTGGTGACACTGGACCTACGGGCCGTAGAAACAGTGGACCTTCTATGGGCCGTATAAACAGTGGGCCTTATATGGGCCGTAGAAACAATGGGCCTTCTACGGGCCGCAGAAACAATGGGCCTTCTACGGGACGTATCATCAATGGGCCTTATACGGGCAATATGATCGATTGGCCAAACATGGGCCAATAACAGGCCACATTATGGCCGTAAACGGGCTAGAGTTGGAATCGTCCGTTCATGGGCCGACCATAACGGGCCATCGTTAATAGGCCGTATTTCATGACGCTATGAAAACGGCCCAACGTGTTAACGGACCACAAATGGGCCGACTGTAACCATGGGCTGAATTTGGCCCATAAGCGGAAAATGACAGTAACGGGCTGTAAGTAAACAAATGCTGGAAATGAGCCCAAGAATAAATTGGCTCTGAGAAGGCCGAAAGATAACATGGGCTGGAAACGACCCAACGGAATAACGGGCCCTTAATGGGTATAAAGTGATACACTGTTCATTATAGGCCAGTTTCAGCACGGGCCGTTAATGGGTGTAAAGCAATACACTGTTCATTACGGGCCAGTTTCACCACGGGCCGTTAATGGGTGTAAAGTAATACACTGTTCATTACCGGCCAGTTTCACCACGGGCCGTTAATAGGCCAAGAGTTACATAGGGCCTCATATGGGCCGAAAGACGTCATGGGCCATACATGGGCCAGAAGTGAAAACAGGCTGGAATCATATTGGGTAGCCCAGATGACGCTACAGGGCCTAATTCAGATAGGGCGTAACGGGCCTTGGGTTAGCGGGCTGTAAATGGGCTATATGCGAACATGCTGTTAACTCGCTTTACATGGCCCGGCCTGCCACCTTTTGACCAAGTCAAATGGGCCGGCCTTTTCACAGGAATGGGCCTCTGTTGGGCCGTGCCACGTGTCGACGTATCATAGGAGCCTTCTGTCCAATGAGTGGATGACATCTGTCCCAACGGTGAGCCGACACATGTTTCCTCCAGCCAATGATGATTTTACACGTGGAAAATCTCCATTGGTCGGGGCTGTTAACGGGTTATCGGATCCAAAACCCGACCCGATAGCTTAACAGCGTTCTGTTACGGCGGATGCCACGTGTCGGTCACCCTTGACGAAAGCACTTCTGTGACGCGCGATTTATCGTCATGGAAGTGGACACTTCCATGATGATAATTTTGGTAATGTCATGGAACACTTCTACGACAACACAGGTATGACTATCTTGATTCAGTCATAAATTTGTCATGGATGTACATACATGACAAAAAACGCGACCTACTGTGACAAACACGTATCATCACGGAAGTGTTTTTTTTTGTAGTGGTGGCCGCATCACACTTGCTCACTGGCTCTGCCTCTACCCACTTGGTAAATTTATCAACCACCACCAGAAGGTGGGTCTTCTTATTCGTGGACCTCTTAAAAGGCCCAACCATATCCAGCCCCCAAGTTGCAAATGGCCAGGTGATTGGAATCATCCTCAATTCCTGGGCCGGAACATGAGCTCGGCGTGAAAATTTCTGACAACCATCACACTTTCTGACCAGATCCTCCGCATCAGCATGAGCTGTTAACCAGTAAAAACCGTGCCGGAAAGCCTCGGCCACCAAGGATTTTGAACCGGCATGATGACCACAATCTCCTTCATGGATTTCATGCAAGATATCATAGCCTTCTTCAGGAGAAACACAACGCTGAAACGCCCCTGAAACAATGCAATGATGTAACTCGCCATTGACAGGACTTGGACCATCGGATTATCTACCTGGCCAGAACTTCATCTTCTGGTAACTCTCCTCGGGTCATATACGCCAGGTATGGCACTGCCCAATCAGGGCTAGCATGAAGAACCGCCACCAATTGAGTCTCCGGGTCAGGAATAGCCAGATCCTCCTCCGTTGGTATCTTGACAAACGGATTATGCAGAACATCAAGAAAAAAATTGGGCGGCACCAGTTTACGCTGGGAACCAAGCCGGCCTAGAGCCTCTGTCGCTTCATTCTTGCGCCGATCAATATGCTCGACCTGATAGCCCTTGAAGTGACCGGCAATGATATCCACCTCACGCCGATAAGCCGCCATAAGTGGATCCATGGAGTCCCACGTACCAGATACTTGCTGAGCCACTAAATCGGAGTCGCCAAAGCAGCGTACCCAGATTAAGTTCATCTCCTTAGCCATCCGAAGACCGTGGAGCAAAGCCTCATACTCAGCTGCATTGTTAGTACAGGGAAACATTAAACGGAGAACATAACAAAATTTGTCACCTCGAGGGGAAGTAAGAACCACTCCAGCCCCCGAGCCCTCCAACTATCTGGATCCATCGAAGTGAATAGTCCAGTATGTGTTATCCGGTTTATCCTCTGGTGCCTGCAACTCTGTCCAGTCGTTGATGAAATCCACGAGTGCTTGGGAGTTGATAGCAGTGCGAGGCATATATTTTAACCCATGAGGTCCAAGCTCGATCACCCACTTAGCAACCCAGCCAGTCGCCTCCCTGTTCTGAATGATATCTCCCAATGGAGCAGAACTGACCACAGTAATGGGATGGCCCCGAAAATATTGCTTAAGCTTCCGGCTTGCCATAAACACTCCATACACCAGCTTCTGCCAATGCGGATATCTCTGTTTGGACTCGATAAGCACCTCAGTGATATAATAAACCGACACTTGAACCGGATACTCCTTACCAGCCTCTTTGCGCTCCACCACAATAGCCATGCTGACAGCTCGGGCATTGGCAGCCACTTATAACAGCAATGCTTCCTTATCAATGGGGGCAGCAAGAACGGGCGGTTCAGCTAACTGCTTCTTCAGATCCTCAAACGCTGCAATACGACCCGCTAGTCATTGAACGTCATTGATACACGCCGGTTTAGCCAGGGATGTAATAGCCTTGATCTTCTCCGGATTAGCTTCAATGCCCCTGTTAGACATCAGAAAACCCAGGAGCTTGCCTGCTGGTACACCAAAAACACACTTAGCCGGATTAAGCATCATCTTATAAACCCTCAGATTGTCAAAAGTTTCCTGCAAATCAGCTATTAGTGTTTCTGCTTTCCTGGACTTCACCACGATATCGTCCACATAAGCATGAACATTGCGCCCAATCTGATTATGAGGGCAATTCTGCACACACCGCTGATCAGTCACCTGGGCACTCTTGAGCCCAAAAGGCATAGATACATAACAGAAGGCTCCAAAGGGAGTTACAAAAGCCGTCTTCTCTTGGTCCTTAACTGCCATTTTGATCTGATGATAACCCGAATAAGCATCTAGAAAACTCAACCGCTCACAACCCGCCGTAGCATCAATGATTTGATCAATACGGGGGAGGGCAAAGGGATCAGTTGGACAAGCCTTGTTCAAATCCGTGTAGTCCACACACATACACCTAGTACCGTTCTTCTTGAGTACCAACACCGGTTTAGCCAACCACTCAGGGTGAAAGACCTCCACAATAAACCCTGCTACCAAGAGCTGGGCTACCTCCTCACCAATGGCCTTGCGTCTCTCTTCATTAAAGCGGCGAAGAAACTGCTTGATCGGTTTAAACTTGGGATCAATATTAAGAGTGTGCTCAGCGAGTTCCCTCGGTACACCTGGTATGTCAGAAGGTTTCGATGCAAAGATGTCCCGGTTCTCATGGATGAACTCGATGAGCATGCTTTCCTATTTCGGATCCAAGTTAACACTGATGCTAAACTGCTTGGATGAATCGCCAGGAAGAAAATCAACCAACTTAGTCTCATCAGCCGATTTAAACTTCAAAGCCGGATCATGCTCTGTAGTGGGTTTCTTCAGAGAAGTCATGTCCGCTGGATCAACATTGTCTTTATAGAATTTCAACTCCTTTGTTGCACAAACCGACTCGGCATAAGCTGCATCACCTTCCTCGCACTCCAAAGCAATCTTGCGGCTGCCATGAACCGTGATGGTCCCCTTATGACCCGACATCTTGAGTTGCAGATAAACATAACACGGCCTTGCCATGAACTTAGAATAGACCAGCCGTCCAGACAGGGCATGGTATGGGCTTCTGATTTTTACCACCTCAAAGGTCAATGTCTCTAACCTTGAATCATGATCATCTCCAAAAACCACCTCCAGAGCTATCTTACCGACCGGGTAGGCTGATTTACCAGGTAGCACACCGTGAAAAATGGTGTTCGACGGCTTAAGATTCTTATCCGTTAACCCCATATGCCGGAAGGTTTCATAATACAAGATGTTGATACTGCTCCCTCCATCCATGAGTACCTTGGTGAACTTATAACCTCCAACCTGCGGTGCGACCACCAACGCCAGATGACCCGGATTATCAACCCGGGGTGGATGATCTTCTCGACTCCACACAATAGGCTATTCAGACCAGCGCAAATAACGGGGCACTGCCGGTTCAATGGAGTTCAGTGCCCTCTTATGAAGCTTCTGATCATGCTTGCACATGCTAGTAGTGAAGACATGATACTGGCCACCATTTAACTGCTTCGGGTTACTCTGATAACCCGATTGCTGCTGCTGTTGATTCCCCTATTGATTATAACCACCTTGGTTGACCTGATTGCCTTGATTACCCTGTCCGCCTTGGTTACCTTGAAAACCTGAACCGGTGTTGCCTCCACCATAACCCGGCCCATGAAATCCAAGTCCTGAACCGCCAGATGGTCCATGATCATACCGGAAGAGATCTGATTGAACTCTCGCATAATAAAGCAATCCTTCCATAGGTGCGTAGCTGGCTTCTCTTGCGTCCCGTGCTTTGGGCATGGCTGGTTCAACATGCGCTCTAGATTCATACCTAATCCTCCGCCCCGCGGGGGCGGTTTACCCTTACGGCGCTTATTATTACCCTGTATGTTGGTGTTAGCCACAAAATCGGAATTATTGTCCGCTTTGCGCTTACCGTTATTCCCATGGCTTGCCAGGTTATGCTACTGTCCTTTTGCACCGACATTCTTCTTTCCCTTCTCCGTCTTCTCATCGTCAGACTCAGGATCCTTGGTACTATCAGAATCGGCATACTTAACCAAAGCTGCCATGAGTGTTCCCATGTCATTGCAGTGACACTTGAGCCGTCTCAACTTCAATTTCAGCGGCTTAAACTGGCAATTGCCCTCCATATGGTTGCCGAATCAGCATTGATGCGGTCCGATGAATGCAGGATTTCTGAAACCCGACGCACCTAATGAGTTGTTGATTCCTCTTCTCCTTGGACACAAGCGGCCAGATCCACGATTGACATAGGTTGCTTGCACGTGTCTTTGAAGTTTGCAATAAATCGGGCCTTCAATCGCCCCATGAACCGACAAAATTAACGGGAAAACTTTTTAACCAAGTGCGAGCCGATCCATCCAACATCATGGTGATGTACTTAGCACATGCCGCTTCATCCACATCCAGCATCTCCATTGCCATCTCATAACTTTCAACCCATGACTCGGGGGGTAAATCGGCGGTGTAATTAGGCACCTTACGCGGGCCCTTGAAATCCTTGGGTAACCGCACATTACGTAGAGTCGGGGTGAGACACGGCACCCCCCAAGAGCTGAAAGCCAGTCCTCATTCTACTGACATCATCGGTCGAACTGGAGTGGGTTGATGATTCGCGTACTATGCTGCTAACTGCGCTGCTAACTCGGCCTCCCAACGCGCTCTACCATTATCCACTACATCCTGAGCATTCGCACCACCGCGCGCCGGATTATGTCCTCGAGGGGCGTCATGGTTCCGTGCACTGCTTGACACAGCCAGTTCATCAATGTGCCTGCTGTAACTCTTGCTCGGTCGAGGGGTTGAATGGATTCTGTCTCGGCTATATGAATAGGCCTGCTATTGTTCCATAGCGGTTTGAAGGAGATCCCTGGCCCGCCGCGGCTCAACCGCCGCTGGAGACTCGCCCTCCATTGGAATAGCTGCCAATTGGGACACCGCAACAATCATATTATCCAGAGGGGTGGAGAAGTGACCCGGCGGGGTCGACATGTATCCGCTGGAGACTCGCCCTCCATTGGAATGGCTGACCCGGTGCTCCTGTCCCAGGTGCCTCAGTCCGGTTAACTACTGCCGGATTACTGGGTCCAGCTCCTGGCATGTTGAAGAGATTCATTGCTTCATAAACCGGCGGCAGACGAGACCAGTGCCATCTCCTGAATAGTTCGTTTGAAGCGTTCTGATCCAGCATGAGCTGATAATTCTCTGCTTGAATCCACTGTGACTGGGCATCTAAAGCGGCCCGCTCATCAGCCATCCTGGTTTCCTCAGCCGCCAAGTCCTCCTTGGCCTGAGTTATTTGATCCCGCAGCTTTGTGACCTCCGTATTATGTCGATCTTGAGTCTTCGGGGTAACTGCTATGGTCAGTGTCGTCCAGGCATCCAATAAACCGGACAGAACTTGGGCCGGTCGGCGCGTGGGGCCTCCTGCCCCTGCTGCCGATCCGGAAGTCATCGTTGTTGCATTTGAAGATTGTAATGTGGGCTGTGTACCATCCATTAAAATTGCAAGACGGTTTGGCGGTTCAAAGGCGTCCAGAATACTGTCGCCATCGGAGCAGCCCCCGAACTGGCCATCTTGTCGCTGGTACACTGACTCGGTCTCGCCGGTGGACGGTTCTCCATCTGAGTAAATGACCATCTCACCATCGGACATCGGTTCAGATTCCGCACCATGTATGAATCCCACGAACGCATGCTTCATGGCAGGCTAAACCCGTGCAGGGCTCGCACACTGAGCCGTCTCGACGAGGTCGGTGCAGATGTCCGGCTTAGGGCCCGGTTCACCGATCTTGCCGATGAAAAAATGTGAATTACGCCAAAGGGGACCCGGTACTCGTACTCTATTGAGCCAGCCTCGGGGCCCCAGCCTGCGTCGTCGATGTAGAGCTTGCCGCGACGACTCTTGTTCATCCGGCCAACCGCGTATCCCTTGAGTCCTTCAAAGTTGCCCTTTAATAACTCGAAACCATCGTGTGATAGCCCCATGGTGGGCGCCAACTGTCGTGGAATTAACACATCAGATGTCCTAGTGAGAGGACATAGTCGTGGAGCCATCACAGCGAGGATAGCTAAAAGGGGTTAAACCGGACAAAGGACACGGGGAGTTTATACTGGTTCGGCCCCTTGCGGTGAAGGTAAAAGCCTTCGATCCAGTTGTGGTGGAATTGATGGGGTCTCGATGAGCAGGGAGCGAATCCGCTTTACCTATGTCTGGAGTTGTTGTTTCTTGTCCCTGAACTGCCACCGGGTCGTCCCTTTATATACACAGGTTGACGCCCGACAGTTTACAAAATACCGAAACCGGCTCATACACGTGTCCAGCTCGGTTTCTACCTTTCCCTAACTTATAACATAAGTTACATATCTCATGGCGGTTTATGTCTATGGACCCAAATCCGCCTTTGGGCTCTGGGCCTCTAAGCTTCAATAGTAAAGCGTCATATTCCTTGTCTTCATGGGCTTCAATACAGATGAGCATAACCCGGCCCCTCCTGGGCGGTTTATACTCAGTAGTTATATCCCCAACATAAGTAGTGTTAGGTGTGAAGGCAGCTTGGGAACTGGCCAATTCCAGAGCAAACGAACGAGTAACTCGTTGAGATGCTGGTACAGTTGATGCGGATGCTGCAGCTGGTGGGGCACGTGATACTGTGTTTGAAGATTTAGCCGGTGGACTTGTGTCGGCGTTCTAGGAATGGGGGCCCCAGTATTGCCTGCCTGCAGCCTGTGGCGTGGCTCAAGGGGCGGCCCAGCATGGCCCATCTTCATCAGCACGAGCTCAAGACCCTCGCGAGGGGCCAAGCCTCGCGGGGCGGATGACAGGAAGCTTCCTCGGGCACGGCCTCGTCAGGCTGGCTCGTGAGGAGGTGGAGAGATCAAGGCGGGGTACCTCACGAGGTGCCCATGACGCAAGCCATGATGACCAAGGGCGCCAGGCGGGCGCCAGCCCGCGCAGTGTCCTTCTTTCCTCTTTGGTGCAGAGGGAGCAAGTGCAGGCGAGAGCATCAAGCAAAGGCATCCATTTCGGTGCAACAAGACCAAGACCAGCAGAACGGCAGGATGGAGGTCATCGTGGAGCCCAAGACGGCATCACCACCAGAGCCTTTGGCAGGCGAGGACCAACTTTAGTCAGGATAAGTGTACTAGATGTTCCCCTTCAAAATGGCCATGTGTTGGCGCCCTTCCCGCTCAATATTTGGGAAGAGGCCCAGGGCCTTTGCCTATAAATAGGACTAGCCACCCACACGGTAGAGGCATCAGATCCTCACCAGGAAACCAGTAAAGAGAGCGACTGAACTCCCACTAGTAGTTCGTCGCACCAGCCAAGAACAGACCCTCATGAGGTTGTTCTTCCTTGTATTGTTGATCATCATCCCAAGAGGCAATCCAACACACCACACACTGGAGTAGGGTATTACACCACAATGGTGGCCTGAACCACTATAAACTCTGTGTCTCTTGTGTTGTTCCTTTGATTGCTTAGATCATAGCGAGGCGGTGAGGTGTAGGTAGGCAGAGGGCGAAATCTCACCCAAAATTCGACATTTGGCACGCCAGGTAGGGGTGTGCCGTAATTCGTCTTCCGCCGCCCTGCTCTTTACCGACCATCGCGTCCATGTCAGACGCTCGTCGGGCCCGCGCCGAGCGCCGAGCCGCTCTCGCTTCCCGCGTCGCCCAGACAGCCCCCGTCGGCGGCCACCCCCACCGTTCCCTGTCGCCTACCGTCAACGCCGCCACTGGCCCGGCGGGGAACGAGCACCAAGCATCGTCCCAGCACCCATCCTTGAGGCGAGACAGCCGTACTGCCACTCCCTCGCTCGCCCCGGCTGGTTCTTTATTCCGTGCGCCCCGCGCGGCCATGGAGGCTCGAGCTACGCTCATCGCGGCAAATGAGCTCCTGCGCTACCGCCTAGTCGACGACATCTACGAAGAGTGGCTCGACCGCGTCGCCGAGCTCGTCCGCGCCGTAGGGGCTCCCCCGCACCGTCATTCTCGCTGCACCGCGCCCCGCCCTCCGCAGGCAATGAAGCTCCGGGGGCGCCTCAGCCGCCTCCCCCTCAATAAGGCGCCCAGGCCCCAAGGCGCGTGGCCCCTAGGCGGAACCCGCTCCGTCCGGCGCCAGCACAGCAAGAGCCGAGCAGCCAAGAGGTTCCTCGCCCCCAAGAAGCTGCGCGAGTGCTCCCTGCTCCGGTCCGTCACGACCACGCTCCTGTTCCAGCGCGCCAAGACCCCGCGCTGTTCCCAGCTGCAGCGCATGGGGGCCCGCAAGACCAAGCTCCTCGTCACCAGAGGCCTCCCGTGGCCACAGCAGGCTGCCGCGCCTTCACCACCGAGCTGCGCAGCGTCGCGTGGCCCTGCAAGTTCAAGCCAGACCCGCCTCCTCGCTACAACGGCACGGCCGACCCTGGGCATAGAAGCGGCCAACGGGGATGAGAAGGTCATGGCGAACTGGTTTCCCATGGCACTCAAGGATGGGACCCGCACCTGGCTCTTGAACCCAGGTCCAGGCACGATCTCCTCCTGGGACGAGATGCACACCCGTTTCATCGCCAACTTCCAAGGTACTCGCGACCGGCCACCTGCCGTGAGCGACATGCGCCGCATCAAGCAGCAACTAGGGGAGACCCTGCAAAAGTACATCCAGCGCTTCAACAACGCACGTCTCAAGATTCCCAAGGTGACCGAGGAGGCCATCATCTCAGCCTTCCCCGACGGCGTGCGTGACGTCAAGATGAAGGAGGAGCTGGCGATGCATGAAGATCTATGCACTTCCTTGGAGCTGCTCAACTTGGCAACCAAGTGCGCCAGGGCTGAGGACGGGCGCCTTTCCCTCCTTGAGCTGTCAGCCGCAGACCCAGAAGAGAAGAAATCCAAGGCCAAGGATGTGAAGCGCAAGGGGGCTGTCGTGCTCACGGCAGAACCAAACACCAACCGGGGCAGAGATCAGCCTGAGTCTTTCAAGGGCAGCCGGTACTGTGTGTACCATGACCTCCACACCCACACACCAACGAATGCCAAGAGCTCCGAGCCGTGCGAGAAGGAAGGGTCGGCCGATGCCCCGACCGGAATGATCGTGGCTATGGCCGAGAGGAGGAAGGAACGCAGGGCGCTGGGAAGACCGCGGCCCTCGCCAAGGGTGGCGCGACCGACCTCGCAAGGATCGCTGGTAGGATCAGCCTCGCGAGGGAGACTGGAGGGATCAACCTCGCGAGGATCGTCCGCAAGGAAACGCAGGCCTTCCTCCACTGCCGCTGCAGCCAAGCAGAAACGAGGACCATCATCAGGACGAGGGGGCTGAGGGCTTCCAGGAGCTGCGCACGATCGCCTGCATCCTGGGCGGAGTGCAAGCCCCAGCCTCTCAACGCATCTTCAAGCAGTTCGCCCGCGAAGTGAATGCAGTCCTCCCAATGCTTTGCTCCCCAGTCATCAGCAATGTGCAAGTCACCAGGACCCTCATCGATGGCAGGGCAGGGCTCAACGTCCTGTCCGTAGAGACATTCAACAATCTTCAAGTGCCTTACGATCAGCTTAAGCCAACCAAGCCTTTCTCCGGAGTCACCGACGGCTCCATGGTTCCAATTGGGCAGGTCCGCCTCCCTGTCACCTTCGGGGCACGCAACAACTACTGCACCGAGCTAATCGACTTCGACGTCGCCCACATTCGCCTGCCATACAACGCCATCTTCGGGTACCCAACTCTGACCAAGTTCATGGCCGTGACTCATCACGGCTACAACGTCCTCAAGATGCCAGGAAGTGGCGGAGTCATCGCGGTGCCCTGTGAAGAAAGGGATGCAGTGTGCTCCCTGGAACGAGCTTTTTAGGCCGCATCACTTGAAGACCCAGATCGCGGGAGCAGGAGGCTCCCTGAGACCGCCCCCAAGAAGAAGAAGACATCGCCAGGCCCGACCCCTCAGGAGGCAGGCCCCTCAGGGTCCGCACCTGCTCAGGGGGCACCTCCTTCTGTCGCATAGGGAGGCGCACCTGGCGCCCTCCTCAAGCAAGGCTCGGGGGCTCCCCCTGGAGGGCCACCGACCTTGCTAAGGTCACGAGGGAGGCGCTTGGGCACCACTTGGAGGCGTGTTTCAAAACACGTTTCCCTCAGGAAGGAGCAAAGCAAGGAGGGCCAAACCCTCAGGAGTTCGTCAGTCAGATCACGCAGGAGTTGCAGGAGTCAAGAGTCATGAGTGGCAGCCGCCGCTTACCCGCCGCGGCTCCCCATCCAGGCGAGGATGGTGGGATGTGCGTCTGCATCGACATCCCAGGGCTCAACCGAGCCGCCTCTCAGGAGCTCTTCTGGCCCTCACGCGTGGGGCACTGCGAAGGCCCACCCCACAGCTACGTTTGCATGCCCTACGGCTTGCCGAACGCGGCTGTTGTGCGCCAGCGCCTCATGAGGAGCATCCTGGAGGCTCAGGAGGCCAGGCGTTCCGCAGTCCTGGCGGAGATGGAGATGGTTCGCAGGAGCCACCAGCGCCTTCGGAGCCTCCCGAGGCTCCTGGGGCTGGGGGCTCGTGAAGATCGGCTCCCGAAGCCCGCGATGTCTGCTACTTCAACACCCCTTCGTCGTCAAACACTATCAGGTGACATCTTTCAAGCTTCGTTTCCAGCTGGGAGCGCCCTCAGGGCTGCATCATTCCCATGCCACGTGGGTCCGTCCCTGCGGCGTGTATCCCTTTTGCTCATGTTTTTAGCTTACCTTGTTGGGGGCGACCCTTGGGCTGCATCATCCCCAAGTCGCTCGGGTCAGACCCAGCGGCATGTACCCCTCTTGCATTTATTTTCGGGCCATGCATTCGACCCATCATGCTTGTTATTTGATGCCTATCTGTGCCACCCCTTCTTCCTTCATGTCGGCCGCATGCGTGTTAAAGGGGGGGGTACCTGAGCATCGTGACTCAGGGCTCCTACTGGCTCTCCAGCCCTCACCCTCTGGCTTTCTCCACAGCATCGTGCCCTAGCAAACCAGCGACAACTGAGACTCGCTCGAGGGCCGGGACCCGAGGACGTAGAGCATCGACATCTAACCAAGCTTGCGCGTTAAAGGGGGGGGGTACCTGAGCATCGCGACTCAGGGCTCCTACTGGCTCTCCAGCCCTCACCCTCTGGCTTTGTCCACGGATCGTGCCTTGGCAAACCAGCGACGGCTGAGATTCGCTCGAGGGCCGGGACCCGAGGACGTAGAGCATCGGCATCTAGCCAAATTTGCAGGAACACATCACAAGTTAAGGCCCAGTGCCAGGCGCAACCCGCCTTGAGGTAGGGCCCCGTGAGTCCCGCGCTGGCTCATGGGTGCCCAGATACACCTCCTCATGCCCTACCATGCCGGCCACGTGTCAGGGCGGGGCTGTACACGCCCCGGGGGCTCCTCCCGAAGGGAGCCCCCTCCCACGCACCAGTGGAAGCACCATGCTCCGCGCTGGCTGACGACACTCCCGAGGAGCAGCTATGCCCGTACACATACGGAAGCGCTATGCTCCACGTTGGTGATAAACAACTGAGGGTGGCCCCTGGCCGCATCAACCTCCGGGAGCCCAGAGCTCAGTGTCTAGTCTCATCGCAACGCCTCCCCTCGGGAGTGCCGCGTGAGGGGGCTGGGCACAGGGGCTGCGCCTGGGTCATGCCCAGACGTACGCCACCCAGCTAGGCCCCTCGGGCCTGGTTCGTCGTGCATCTCTCCCCGAGCGGAGCCAAGGTAGGAAGGCCAATTGAGCGTCAAGGGGGACTCCTGAGCATCGCGACTCAGGAGCCTAACTGGTCACGTAGCCCGTCACTCCTTAGTTCCAAAAGGCTAACGACGGTTGAGGTATGCGCGGGGCCGGGCTCTGCAGACATAGAATGGTAGATTCACCCACACACCTCACCTCCCTACTTGCTGTTCGTGCGCCAAGGGGGACTCCTGAGCATCGCGACTCAGGAGCCTAACTTGTCACGTAGCCCCTCACTCCTTGGTCCCATCTTGATTTCTGGTCAGGGCTAACGGCGGCTGAGGTATGCACGGGGCCGGGCTCTGCCGGCGTAGAACATAAGCAAGTAGGAAGAGCGCAAATTTCAAGGAATTCAAAAGCAAATATTACAGTCCATAACTGTTATCACGACACCAAACACAAGTTTAAACGCCTCCCCGAGGCATGATACATGTTGCAGAAGCTGAAAGCAGGACAGGAGCCACAACGGAGTCATTTGTTGGCGGCGGAGCTGCGCGGAGCGGGTTCACCTCGTGGAGCCGGAGGACTGGCAGCGCCTCGCTTCGGCTTGGTGCTGAAGGCTTGGAACTTCGACAGCAGAGCATCCGCATGACCCTTCACGGCCTCAGGAGCGGCAGCGGCAAGATCGCCGCTTGCTGGCTCCAGCAGGCTGTCGAGGTCGACGATGGGGTCGCGAAGGTAGACGTGGGTAAGGACCCGCGTCAATGCTGCAGAAGACAGTACGCGCGCCTCGGCCTCAGCCGTAGGGCCAAGGCCAAGGGTGACATCTTCAAGAGCACGGACCAGGAAGGTGAGCAGCTTGGCGGGGCCGTCCTCGGTGCCGGCCAGCGGGCTTTCCAGGCCGCTGTCGTAGAGCGACTTCAGCCAGCCGCGAACCTTCACATCAGTCTCCATGAAAGCCTCGCGGTCCTCGGCAAGGACCCGCGCCTTGCCGTCCAGCTCGACCTTCCACGCCTCCAACTCCTGCTCCAGTGTGCCCAGGCGGTCACGGTGCTTGTTAAGCTTGGCGTATCGGTCCTTGATGGCCGCCTCGCGAGCCTTCATGTCTTCTTCCTTCTCTTGGCGGATGCGAACCTCCTCGGCAAGCTGGTCCCGCAGGCCCTGCAGTTCGCTCTCCAGCGCCTTGCAGCGACCTTGGGCATCAGCCGCCTCTCCCAAGGCGGCATCTCGAGCAGCCTTCGCCCGAGGACGGCCTACTTCTCCTTATCGTAGGCCGCCGAGGCCTGAACCAGCGCCGCTCGAATCAAAGCGTCAGAGCGAATCCAGCCAGAAGCCAGCTCCAAGCGGCTGGCCACCAAGCGAGGGTCGGCGCCCAGAAGATCTTGCCGCAGCCGGTCCAGTTTGGCATCAGCGCGATACAGGACGCTGGAAGGAGTCGGAGAGACAACAGTTGGTGGAGTAGGAGGAGAGGACGGCAGCATAACCACAACATCCTGAGGCAGGACCTGCTGCACCCCAACAGCTGTGGCGATGGCATCAGGCAAGGATACCTCAGGAGTCGCTTGGGCCATGGGGCTGAGCTCGCCCCAGCCAGCTCCACCAGGACTCGCGAGGACGACCGGGCAGGAGAGGCCCGTGACCGGTAGCCACCTTCTTTCGTGGGCAGAGGCGCTGCCCCGGATGGAACCTCAGGAGCCCCCTTCAGTTTCTTCGCTGCAGGCGCCAGCCTAGCCAAGAGATACAGACATCAAGCCTCCACGACAAAGCAAGGAATAAAACAAGAATCAAGCACTTACTGGTCACCGCTCGCGAGCTCGAGCAACCTCCGGCCGTACTTGAAGCCCGAGAGCCAGCTACTGGGATCAACCTCGAGAGGCTCGGAAGCAGGAGGCACGTCTGCGGATCGCCTCGGAGCTGGGGCAGACCCAAGGGGGACCAGCCCAGTCCTGTCCTTCTTCCGGATCGGGGGTGAGCTCTCGCCGCCTCGCTCGCCGTCATCCTCATCGTCACTCGGCAAGAGGCGAAGAGCGCGGGACCTGCGCCGGGGGAGGGGCACTCTCGACTCCCCGTCGGTAGCCTCGGAGTCAGGCCCACCTTCCCGCTCCTTTTCTTCCTCCTCTTCGTTGGAGTCGCCGGAGGACACGTTCACCGTCGCCTGGGCCGCCGGGTCCTCGGGGGCCTCCGTGGGCATGGGCCCGTCCCCATTGAAGACGGGCATGGAGTCCACCGCCTTCTCGCAATCATCTCGAAGAAACAGGGGCACATGGGCGCCCTCCAGCCTCGCCATGTTTCCTCTGACCAAAGATTGGAGGACCGCGGCCAGGTCTTCGTCGGCCAAGACTACGGGGCTCAGGCGGGGCCTCCACAATGGAAGTGAGTACTTACGAAGCGGGGCCACCTGGTGCTCTAGGAACTCCCTAAGGAGCGACGCACCAGTCAGCTTCGCCGCCGCCATGTTGCCCGGCCTCAGATCTGCGTCCATCTTCTCCAACACCGGCTTCGTGTGGGGGTCCACGAGTTCTACGCGAGTCCAATCATCGGAGCTCGTGGGCCGCTCCATGGGCAGAATCAGCCGAGGGTGGATGCGCCCAGCATCTACCATGACCCACTTGCTCCTGAAGCCCTCAATCCTCTTCCCGGGCTTCGACATGGCGTTGGAGCCGCCATACGCGACAAAGCTCGCGCACACGGAGATGGCACCACGAGAGGGACAGAGGGAGAAGTTGTGGCACAGCAAGGCCACTGAGGGCTGCACTCTGACGTGAGCCTCACAATAGTAGGTGAAGATCGCCAGAAGAAGAACGGAGTTGAGGTGGAGATGCGGAGCTTGCAGGTCGTAATGGCGGAGGACAGAGAAGAAAAAACTTAGAAAAGGGAGGCATCAGACCGACAGCAATGGCGCTTATGAAGAGCGGATAGAAGGTGCTCCCTCGGGCCTCAGGAAGGGCGGAGCCGGCCTTGAACAGCTTCGCCTCGTCGATGCCTTTGTGCCGCCACCATCCGGCGCATCTGGGCAAGGCTCGCCTCCGACACGTTCGGTGAGTCCAAGGCGGGCGAGTACCAAGATTCGGCCGGGGTCTAGCGAGGCGCCATGTCTTGCTAGGGCGCGTGGTCGACGTAGATCTGAAGATTTCGGAGGCAGAAAGGAAGGGCGCAAGAAAGGGGATCTGGGCAATGACCGGAGGAAGCAAGGGAAGCAAAGCCTAGGCAGATGCCGCTCTTTTGTCGATTCACGCAGTTGCTGAGGAACCCACGTACAACCAACCGCCATGCGGCGCTTCGCACTTGCCCCGTTGCCACTCTGCTCAGCCAAGTCTGGGCGCGCCTTGGGCCTGGGGCCTACTGTCGGCGTTCTGGGAACGGGGGTCCCCAGACTTGCCTGCCTACGGCCTGTGGCATGGCTCAAGTGGCGGCCCAGCATGGCCCATCTTCATCAGCACGAGCTCAAGACCCTCGCGAGGGGCCAAGCCTTGCGGGGCGGACGACAGGAAGCTTCCTCAGGCACGGCCTCGTCAGGCTATCTCGCGAGGAGGTGGAGAGATCAAGGCGGGGTACCTCACGAGGTGCCCATGACGCAAGCCATGACGCCCAAGGGTGCCAGGCGGGCGCCAGCCCACGCAGTGTCCTTCTTTCCTCTTTGGTGCAAAGGGAGCAGGCGCAGGCGAGAGTATCAAGCAAAGGCATCCATTTTGGTGCAACAAGACCAAGACCAGCAGAACGGCAGGATGGAGGTCATCGGGAGCCCAAGCCGGCATCACCACCAGAGCCTTTGGCAGGCGAGGACCAACTTTAGTCAGGATAAGTGTACTAGATGTTCCCCTTCAAAATGGCCACTTGTTGGCGCCCATCCCGCTCAATATTTGGGAAGAGGCCCAGGGCCTTTGCCTATAAATAGGACTAGCCACCCACAAGGTAGAGGTATCGGATCCTCACCAGGAAACCAATAGAGAGAGCGACTGAACTCCCACTAGTAGTTCGTCGCACCAGCCAAGAACAGACCCTCGCGAGGCTGTTCTTCCTTGTATTGTTCATCATCAGCCCAAGAGGCAATCCACCACACCACACACTGGAGTAGGGTATTACACAACAATGGTGTCCTGAACCAGTATAAACTCTGTGTCTCTTGTGTTGTTCCTTTGATTGCTTAGATCATAGCAAGGCGGTGAGGTGCAGGTAGGCAGAGGGCGAAATCTCCGCACGCACCCCAGTGTTCGAATCTAGAGGGTCTGCCGGAACCCGAAATCCGACAACTTGGACCTTCTACTTCACCATAAGTACCAGCACAATCTCGACGGCAGATCCTTTTCCGTTTCACGTGACAAGTAACAACACTCCCTACTATATTATTTTCCTTGCCCTTTTTTGACTTTGCCATGTCAAGTTGTACCCACAACACAAAAGAATAATATCACTGATGCATGATACAGACAAGCAATACTTTGATGTAAGACAACCGTATGAGGATGGAATATGTAAGAAAAATAGGACGGCATGACATATTCACAGCTACGATGTGCAAACTAAGCAGAAGGATTTTCAAGAAAATAGAAGTAATGCTAGCTAGACACCATATGAAAGATGCAACCAATATTACTCTGCCAAGTTAAAATTGTCTTGTCATAAGTGGCAGTTCGAAAAATTAGAAGCAGTACAACGTAGAAATCTATGCAAGATGCAACCACTATCAAACTGCCATGTTAAAAGCATCCAATCTTGAGTGACTGATGTGGGATACACAACAACAGTACTTTGATGTAAGAACATGGTATGATAGATAGATGCAGTGTATTCTAGACGCATAAAGCCATGTCATATGCACATGTATAACGTATAAACTCAGCAGGTGAAATTTAATCAAAATAGAAGAAATACAGGCTAGACAACATATGCAACATGAAACCAATTATCACACCGTCAACTTAGAGCAAGCACCTGTGATGGTGGAGTACTGGGGATGAACTCATCATGTAGACTTGGGACTTCAACTTCATTAGCAGTAGCTGTGGCAAATCTAGAGAGTCTCTGTTTGCGTCGGTGCGGTGGACCACCAACATCCCCTAACTTACTCTTTTCCTTCCTATTTTCTGATATTGCCTTATGAAGTCAAAACCACAAGAAGATGAATAAAATTAGCCCTGCATAACTGGTTGATGCATGATACAGACGAACACTACTTTGATGTAAGGCAAGTACAGGATAGGAGGATGGAATATATACAAAAAAGGCAGCGTTTCATATTCACACGTACGATAGGAGGATGGAATATGTATGAAAAAACAGTAAGCGGAAGGCATTGCAACAAAATTAGAAGAAATGAAAGCTAGGCACCATATGAACATGCAACCAATATCACTCTATCAGGTAAAAAGTGTCTCATCGTAAGTGCCATTTCAAGAAATTAGAAGCAGTACAAGCTAGAAGACAATGCAAGATGCAACCTACATCACCGTCCCAAGTTAGATGTGTCTTATGGGTAAGTGATCGTTGGAGGTATAAGTTGTAAGCTACGCAGATGCAATTCAACATAATCAGAAGCAATACAAACTAGACATCATATGGAAAATGCAACCACATATAACAGTTCCAAGTAAGAGCAAGCACCTTTGATGGTGGAGTAGGGGAGATGTGCTCATCATGTACACGTATGTTCTAGAAACAGGAACATGCGTCATATTCACAGGCATTATGTGTAAAGTAAGCAGATGCAATTCAAGTTAGAAGCAATACAAGCTAGACATCATACGCAACATGCAACCACATATAATAGTACCAAGTTAGAGCAAGCACCTGTGATGGTGGAGTAGGGGAGATGTTCTCATCATCTACACAGCTACGTTGACTGTCCAGCCTTGTGTTGTCTTGCGAATCTTGTTGGGAGGATGGCGGAGTAGAATCTGTAGAGACCCCATGTTTGAGTTGCTCCGAAGGACCACCATCATCCACTGCTGGACTAATTTCCTTCAGCTGTAATGATTTTGCATTGTGAAGTCAAACCGATAAGAAAAAGGAATAAAATTCGCTCTTCAGAACTCATTCATGCATGATACTGACGAACACTACTCGGATGAAATGCCAACACATGATGCGAGGATGGAATGTGTATGAAAAACAGGATGACATGACATATTCACACCTATGATGTGGTAACTAAGTAGAAGGCATTTCAACAAATTAGAAGCACTGCAAGCTAGACACCATATGATAGATGCAACCAATATCACTCTGCCAAGTTCAAACTATATGGCGTTTCAACAAATTAGAAGCAGTACATGCTAGAAATCATATGCAAGGCACAACCAATATCACAGTGGCGACTTAAAGGTGCCTTATCATAAGTGACTGATGCGGGATATGCAAGAATAGTAGTCTGATGTAGAAACATGAACACATGTCATATTCACAGGCATTATGTGTAAAGTAAGCAGATGCAATTCAACAAAGTTAGAAGCAATACAAGCTAGACATCATACACAACATGCAACCACATATAATAATGCCAAGTTAGAGCAAGCACCTGTGATTGTGGAGTAGGGGAGATGTGATCATCATCTACGCAGCTTCGTTGACTATCTAGCCTTGCGTTGTCTTGCGAATCTAGTTGGGAGGATGGCGGAGTAGAATCTATAGAGAACCTCCGTTTCAGTTGCTCGGAAGGACCACCATCATGCAATGCCTTGCCAATTTCCTTCAGCTTTATTGATTTTGCATTGTGAGGTCATACCGACAAGAAAAAGGAATATAATTCGCTCTTCAGACTCATTCATGCATGATACTGACGAACACTACTCTGATGAAAGGCAAAGTCATGATACGAGGATGGAATATGTACGAAAAAATGGACGGCTTGACATATTCACACCTATGATGTGGTAACTTAGCAGAAGGCACTTCAAAAAATTAGAAACACTGCAAGACACCATATGGAAGGTGCAATCAATATCACTCGGCCAAGTTAAAACTGTCTCGTCATAGGTGGCGTTTATCAAACTAGAAGCAATACATGTTAGAAATCATATTCAAGACGCAAACCAATATCACACTGCCAACTTAAAGGTGTCCCATCATAAGTGACTAATGCTGGATACACAAGAAGAGTAGTTTCATGTAAGAACATGGTGTGATAGACAGATATAGTATGTACCACAAATAGGAAAGTGTGTCATATTCACATGTATCATGTGTAAGCTAAGCAGATGCAGTTTACACTAATTAGGATCAATACGAGCTAGACACCATATGCAACATGCAACCAGATATCACACTGCCAAGTTAGAGCAAGCACCTTGGATGGTGGAGTAGGGGAGCGGAGACTTGGACCTTGTAATGCACTATCAGTACAAGAAGAATTGGTACAGATGCTCCGTTTACTTTGCTGCAGAGGTCCACCATCATCGTCTTCCTTACTCTTTTCCTTCCTCTTTCTTGATTTTGTCTTGTCAAGTCAAACCCACAAGAAAAAGGAATAAAATTTGCTCTTCAGAACTCATTGATGCATGATACTGACGAACACTACTTTCATGTAAGGCAGCCGCATGATAGGAGGATGGAATATGTATGAAAAACAGGACGGCATGACATATTTACATGTATGATGTATAAAGTGTAAACTAAGCACAAGGTGCTTGAACTTGTTAGAATCAATGCAAGCTAGAAACCATATGAAAGATGAAACCAATATCACTTTGTCAAGTTAAAAAGGTGCCCTAACAAATGTATTTGACCAAATTAGAAGCAATACATGGCAATAGGCTAGAAATAATATGCAATATGCAACGAATAAAGGTGACTCATCGTAAGTGATTGATGCATGATATAGAAGAGAGGTAGTTTCATGTAAGAACAAGCTTAAAACATAGATGTAGTGTGTACCAAAAATAGCAAGGCATGTCATATTCACAGGTATAGTGTGTAAACTAAGCAGATGCAATTTACCCTAATTAGAAGCATTACAAGCTAGACACCGTATGCAACATGCAACCACATATCACACTGCGAAGTTAGAGGAAGCACCTGTGATGGTGGTGTAGGGGAAGTGCGGTCTTCAAGTACAGAGCTACGTTCAATATCTTCATTTAGGCTTGTTGTTTCTTGAGAATCATGTGGAAGGATGAAATTGTATTCTTTATAAGAGTATTGTGTCTCATATTAACCCACACGTGTGACTGTCTCATCATAAGCGATAGATGCAGGATACACAAGATCAGTAGTTTAATGTAAGAACATGGTGTGATAGGCAGATGTAGTATGTACCAAAAATAGGAACATGTGTCATATTCACATGTATAATGTGTAAGCTAAGGAGATGCAATTTAACAAATTAGGAGCAATACAAGCTAGGCACCACATGCAACATGCAACCAGATATCACACTGCCATGTTAGAGCAAGCACCTTGGGTTGTGGAGTAGGGGAGATGAGATTTGGAACTAGCACTGTAGTACGAGTAGCAGGAGAATCTGCAGAGATCATCTGTTTTGGTTGCTCCAGAGGACCACCATCATTCCGTGCCTTCGTCATTTCAGATTTTGCCTTGTCAAGTAAACACACAAGAAAAAGGAATGAAATTCGCACTTCCAAATTCGTTGATGCATGATACTGATGAACAATACTTTTATGTATGGCAACCACATTGTAGGTGTATCTCATTATAAGTGGCACTTCAACAAATTAGAGGCAATACATGTTTGAAATGATATGCAAGATGCATCCAATATTACACTATCAACTTGAAGGTGTATCGTTAGAAGTGACTGATGAGGGATACACAACAAAAGTAGTTTGATGTAAGAACATGGTTAATAGAAAGACATAGTATGTACCAAAAACAGGAAGACATGTCATATTCACAGGTATAATGTGTTAACTAAGTAGATGCAATTTACCCTAATTAGAAGCATTACAAGGTAGACACCATATGCAACATGCAACCACATATCACACTGCCAAGTAAGAGCAAGCACCTGCGATGGTGGTGTGGGGGAATTGCGGTGATCAACTAGAGAGCTACATTGACTATCTTCATTTAGCCTTGTTATTTCTTGAGAATCATGTGGGGAGGATGACACTGCACTCTTTAAATGAGTAGGGCGTCTCACAGTAACCCACTCGGGTGACTGTCTCATCATAAGTGATTGACGAGGGATACAAAAGAGCATTAGTTTGATGTACGAACATGGTTAATAGACATATGTAGTATGTCTCAAAAACAGGAAGGCATGTCATTATCAAAGGTATAATGTGTAAAGTAAGCAGGTGCAATTAAACCAAATTGGAAGCAATACAAGCTAGACACCATATGCAACATGCAACCACATTTGACAGCGCGAAGTTAAAGCAAGCACCTGGGGTGGTTGTGTGTGGCAAGTGAGATCATCAACTGCAGAGCTATGTTTACTGTCTCCAACTGCTGACAGTGCACCCATTAGAGCGCTAAAACGCTTTCTTATCTTCAAATTACACTGGAGCGACTTCTTTCTTTTCTTTTCTGCATTCATCAACACTGCGTCAGAGTTTGAAATACCCATGCATAAAAAAACAATAGTGTGAGTATGGGTGAACTATGTGCACAATTAGTACAGTGTAAAGGTAGAAGATAGCAGGTCGGTGAGAAATAAATGATGGGAGACATATGATAGCTCTACAACATGCATGGCACACTAAATTACTACAGGATTCTATGAAAATAACAGTCGACTGAAAGCAAATAGGTCAATCCATTTTTCTGCATCGGCCGATGTACAAAGAACGGGCAGATCGCCTTCATCTACCTCCAGCCAGTCAGTGTTGACGATCTTCCTCGAAACGCCAGCAACCACCGGCCCAGTATTCCTCCCCTACCCACGCCCTCCTCTCGACCTCACCGCACTGCCGTGCTTGGCACCGCCCCCCGGCCATCCATTCAAGCCCCGCCGACCTCCAGATCGGGCGCAAGCAGCTCCTGCGCCCCACACCCCTATGATAGACACCGATGCGCCGCTTCCTCGGGGAAAAGGTGGACTAGGTGCTCCGCGCGCCTAAGCGGGTGCTGCTTTTTTTAATTGCGATCCAGGCGGGCTACTGACCTCTAGCAAAGGTGAAATAGTAAAGGAAGGAAACCTTGTGCATTTATTATCATGAAGAAGATGCAGTAAGAAGTGCTCAACTAGTTTCTTTCATGGGATAAATATGGTGTGAGCAGAGACATAAGATTTGGACGAATAAGGGAAGAGGGGTACCTCTTTCTGCTGGTAGTGTTGTGTCCTCCTTCTGTTTTTCCAACGATCTTCTTGTGGTTCGCTGGAAATGAGAAGTTGTGGAGGACGGTGGAGCCTTGGACGAACCCATGGCCAAGTTGTTGAGTGTGCTGCGGTGGCCGTCTGTCGGCGGCGGGGAACCAGATCCGAGGCGGCAAACGACAGCGTAGCGGGAACAGCTCTGATGCGGTGGACGGTTGCGACAGTGGAGCGGCAGCAGTGAGGCGTAGGACAGCATGGTCAGAGTGGTTCTGGTATGGCGCACGTCAGCGTCGGTGTCGTGGAGGAAGCTCTGCCTCGTCTTCAGCTGCTAAGTCCTTGAGGGCGTTGTGGTTGCGGTTGCATTGGACGACAACGTCGGGGTACCGGCTCCGGCGTGATGGAGGAGGGCGGCGGTGGATTGGCCGCTATGGGGTGGAGGACGGAGGAGGCTGGGGTTTCGCGGCTGGTGGAAAGGGGGTTTTGGCGCCCACGGAGTATGAATGGGGAAACAGAGGGAAGTGGGGAACTAAGGGGGAACAATGTTTCGGTTTGAGACGCGCTTGTTTGAAATTTGGAGAAAGTTACAAACTTTGCCCCCATCTAAAATTTCGAACATATTGCGGGTTGGGGGTAGGACAGTAATCTCAGGTGTCCCAAATGTGGGCGGGATAGATTCAGCCGAATGCACGGGTGTTTAGGCGCCCAAGGCATATGAATGCTTCTCGGAGGCGGTTGAGACTGGCGTCTTGGTGATGTTACAAACCTACTACGATTTAGACCTTTGGACATTGGGCCGATAGGCTACACGGGCAGAGTCAGGACAGTAATTTCCTACCACCAAACATTAGTCTCGCGCGGTATCGGGTGACCACAGGCCTATTTGGCGCTTCGTTCAATATTTGGGAGCAGAAGCATTAATGTTTTCGGTTCTCTTCAATTGAACTTTCAGGATTTGTCAAACTTCACAAATGTTTACTCTTGAAAATCCTAAAGCTACGATTATTTTGGAATGGAGGGGATACATTTGACTATACATTGTACATGAGTATATATTAAAAAATATGCAACTTACCTCAGTTCATGCATGGTTCCAGATATAATCTCCTTGGTTGCAAAAAAAGTTAGATATGCATATGAATATATATAGCATGTTCAAACTCACAACAAAGATTGCTGCCCCCTTTTACATCTGATTTACAAATGCCATTATCTCGGGTTCAAATAGATGAATGCACTTCCTATGAATTCGAATCTTCGAAACCCCCTTTATGTTGAATTCGACATGTATTCTATTTCTAGCTAGCAATTTGGAATGTATCCATGCAAGTGACAAATGTATAAAGTGCTTCACACTAACAATATGGAGTGCACTAATTAATGTTTATATATGAATTGCAAAAGCATCCATTGCTTGTATTTCAAACCGCTCTCACTCTATGGATCGATAATATGAAATAAACACATGCACATGCTAGAATTCAATAGAGTATGGGTGTCTGATAGACCGATTTTCGTCCATACGCAATTTGCAAAATTCATGATCTCATCCAAAAATAATAATGCCATTTATATTTTAATTTAATGCGTAGAACCCCCTTTTACACGTAGATGCATTATGCCTTGGCCCGTTTTCACAAACGCGTTATATCTCTCTCTATCTAACGCATAAGTGCACACACTTTATATGCATCGGCATTTCTCTTTCACACATGCTCACAATCTCTCTCAGGGTGTCGGGGTGTCTCACGCACATGCTCTCTCTGTTTCTCTCTCTCTCTCTCTCTCTCTCTCTCTCTTTCTGACTACTATGTACCACTCTTTTCACTAATCTCAGTTGGAAAACACTATTTCTCTCACATGCATATATACACACGCATTGTCTCTACTAGCCCTCTATACGCACATATATGTGCCTACGTGTCTCCCACACGCACATTATCTTTAGGCCTCTCTCGCACACATTGCCCCCCCCAGACACACCTCTCTCTTAGTAGTTAGCAGATATGATTTCATCATATCATTCGGTAGGATATCCCTGGCTGTTAGGCTGGATGGTAATACGAGGCAAAGTTTTACCCTAGTTCGTGACCCTTGCAGTTGAAGAAAGAGCCTACTCCTGGTACTGTATATTAGTGATAGGTGTGTGTGTACAAAGTACACGTGAATACCAGGCATTGTGCGCGTGTGTATACTATCGACGAACTAGCCCCCAAGCTTCTGTAACATACTGCGGGCCTAGGGTTACCAATCATATATAGTCGGCCTATCACCAGTGGGGATAGAGTCCTCCGCGACTCTGGTATCTTCGTGTTGTACGCTGAGTCCTCCACATGAGTCTTCGTATAACGCGTCTTGGTCCAACCTATACGTGGCGCAGGATGGAACCGACCCATGAGTCTTCATATTGACCCACCACAACTAGAGATGATGTGCCCACCACACCACACACGCAATCGGCCACTAAGAAAATAAGCATATACAATAGTAGAACGGTATCTAGCTCACGATACGTCTCCATATTTTGTTGATGACACTGACGGACTTTGCATTTGATGCGTGCTCCGTATTTTGTTGGCTACACTTACAATCATTGTATTTGAAGCAAAAGCAGGATATGGTCACTGGACTTCAGAATAAGCTCATCACAGTCACCACATACATTTTGTCGTGCTAACCAACATGTGGTTGGATGGTTAGGAGGACAATGGTTTCTCGAGCCCACCAAGGTTAAAGTCCCGGTGCTCGCATTTATCTTGTGTTAATTTCAGTATTTTCCGGCGATGTGTGTTCAGTGGGAGGAGACGTTCCACTCGACTACGAGGCACCTATGCTAACTTCGTAAAATCTCAAGATCATATATGTTGTCCCACTCTCTCGAAGGTGCTCATAGGGGTAGGGTCCATGTGTGCGCTTATAGCGGTGAATGCTTGCGTGTATATATGAGCCCTTGCATCTGTACCGTGTTAAACAAATACATGTCATGATTATACAGTCACTGGCTCACCTGTACAACTCCTATTTTGTTGATGACACAATCAATTGACCAGTCAAACATTCCACGCGGCGCAACTAGTGTTGCACCATCGGGGCACGTAACCGTGGGGCCCACCTGTCAGCCCGTATATGAAAGAAAGAAAATGGTAGTTTGAGCCTATACTGTGTTAATAAAATAGGAGTACATTTTAGGGTAATCATACAGTCACTGGCTCACCATACAGCTCCGTAATTTGTTGATAACACGATCAATTGACCAGTCAAACGGTCCACATTCAGCAGCGCACATTACCATAGGGCCCACCCGTCAGCGCGTATATGAAGGACAGAAATGGTAATAAATTAGTGCTCGGTGGGTATTCGAAGTCGTGAGACCTCTGGTTGGCATTTGCCGGCGGTTGGGGGCGTTGATTGGGCGGTGGGGTGGGGTAGGGATCGCCGGAGAAAAAGCTCGGCACGGGGGGCCTAGAGGGATGGCCGGTGCGGCGGCGGACCAACGGTGGGGAGTGGTTTCGGGGAGGGCGTGCCAGCGCGGGCCGGCAACGGGCGGCGGGGGCCGGCGGTTCGGCCAGTGGTGGCTGGCGGCTCAGGAGGGTGGAGTTTGATGATAAATTGGAGGCCCTTGATTTCGTATCCAACGGCTGGAAAATCTAATGACCAGAGATTAAAAAGTCAGTCGACTGACGTGTAGCCTCACCCTGCACGTACACATGCACGCACGTAAGACACGCACCCATGCAAGTGTGCAACACTGACACGTACACATAACGTACACACGCACGCATGCTGGCATGCAACACTAACACGTACACATGCACTCATGAACACACGCATGTATGCACCCATGCATGCAACACTGAACATACCCTTGCACGCATGCAACACTCGCACGCCTGCATGCACATAGCACACGGTGCAAGACACACGCTCAACCTATACATGCATGCACCCTTTGTTAAGGACATGGATTGTTACGGGTATTAATCAATCTTATCTGTGATAAGCAGAACATTGATGTTTGCAGCAGTCTTTATGAATCACAACGTATCGAACGGGCTATCAACATAGTAGGCATATCTACATGAAAAAGATGATGTCACACTCAATGAACAATCATCAGTTTATGAAATGCCCGCTTCTGACCGCCCTGGCTGACCAAAGGTTCCTTTGTTGTGCGCTGCCTGTGTTGGGTCACTGACTTGCAGGCCATGTACCCAAAGAGCCCACACGTTAGTGGAAGAATGGCGCAGTGTCCTAGGTCAGAGTCGAAGGCGCCACTCGTTGCACGCCCGGCTGAACACGCCTCCTTCCCGCATTCAAACGCCTCCATGAAACCCGCCCGTGTGGAAGCTGAGAAACCCACTCTGGACACACGCCCGTTCATGACCGGGCCGGCATTAAACGCAACGCTAGCCGATCTCCTCCCGTCCGCCGTCTATTTAATCTCCTATTTAAGCGAGGCCAAACGCCAGCCAAGAACCGCACACCTCCGCCGCTCCCCTATCTCCTCATACACCATTTTGTCCACTCTTACAATGGCTTATGAAGAGTAGTTATTCCGCATCCAAGCCGGCTGGGTAGCCCACCGAATACGAGCTATGCAGCTTGCTGATCCACCTCCCTCCCCTCGCCCGACGGAGCCAGTTGCCGCCCCAAGCCGGTGCGCGGTTCAGCAACTCGCCGCTCCAGGCCAGCTCGACGAGGAGCGGCGCACGGGCGTCGTTACTACCGTCCATGCCGCCGCCTCGTATCGCGTCTCCCATTTCTGTGGCCGAGGCTCCCATCCCGGCGGCCGCACCATGCAAGCAACGACAGAAGCCGGGTACGCGGAGAGCGACGAGTCGGTGGCCAGCGCCTCCGCGTCCGCCGCCATCATCGAGGAGAAGTAGAACACGGGAGGTCGCCGCCGCTTGGGTCCCATGAAGGCCACCGCGGAGGCGACGCCGGCATACACAACAGGTGTCTTGCCAGATCCTTTTGTTGCGAGGACCTTCGTCGACCCGACATGGGCTCCACGGAAGAGGGGAATGTTAGGATGAACTCGAGCCGTGCCGGACATGGCGAAGTAGTGGCCGGTGATGAACTTGAACCGGTGCCGGCCACCATCATCTTCGGCATCAGCCAATGATATCAGTTGTGCAGTGGGAAAGCGAGCCGTCCTTTGCGCTGAAGCATATACCTCCAGGGCTCCCGGCAGTCCGGTGATCATGCTGCCAGACATGAGGAACACAAATCGATCGGCGGGCGACCATTTAGGACAGATATTATATACCTGTGCTATCCAGAACTAGCACCGCGTAGTTCATTTGAATGTAATGAAATCCGTCATGTTTGTATGAAAATCCGGTATTTTATATGATTTCCGTCTTTGTTATATGAAATATCAGTTTGTCTACGTGTTTGGGTGAATTTCGTCAGGTTAGTTGAGTTGTTGTCATAATGTGTGCAGCTACGGTTGAATGGTGTAATTTGCGGGTCGCCGGTCAGCCTGTGGGCGGCTTGGGCGGCGTTGTGGGACAAAAAAACACAGCTCGTGCGAGCTCGTCTCCAACGTGCGCGCTAGAGGATGCATGAGCACCCGAGCCATTCCTCGTTCATTGGTGGCAAAGGCACCGGTGGACAAAAGGGTCGCCAATATTTTGGCTACCCCGGGCAAGATCCAAACAGCCCCTCCCAACAGATTCAAATCCCTCGTTCGCCGTGGATTTTTGCCATGTGTTGTTTTCATGGACTAGCAAGATGCACGTGCATTGCACGGAACATCAAGATGCATTTTATTACAAAGTCCCGCATGCATGCAAGGGATAATTAATGTCCTCCTTTGCTAGTACCATGAGGCAAACACCATAATATTGCATCGATTAGTGTTAGTGGACTTGTATATCTGCAAATTGTAATTTTTATAGTGGCCCCTTGTATATAAAAATGGAGGGAGAAAGATGAGAGATAAGGTGAGGAGGAGTGGGGCGTGGTGGTGACTGGTGGTCGGACTGGAGCGGAGGCATGGGGATGGACGGCGCATTATGTCTAGGTTTGTATCTCACTCACACACACACGTAGGTGGCGGACGTGCACGAAGAGAAGAGGTGCACGCACGGTGCACGTATTCCTATCTCTTTCCCAACCACACCCGCGTGGGTACACGGTGGAGGTCATTTCTGTACGGACAGGCAACCCACGTGGTAATTTGACACGTGTACTGGTTGTCCACTTGGTGGAGGGAGGATCGTATACCACGGGTGAACAAACAAATTGCGACTTGACGTGTTATGTTAAAAAAGAGGCAAACCATGTGGGGCCTACCTTAGAGGCAAGGCTCTATACACTGGAGTACTTTTGATGTGTCCCGTCAACTCGCAGAACGAGGAGAAGCTTGCTTAGTACACCGTCTCCCCCGCCCATGGGCGTGGTGGCTCGCAGGATGAGGTGAAGCTTGCTTACGAGTAGTAGTAGTACTACTACTATACGCCTTACGTCCGCTCCCTCGCCCACGCGCGCGGTGGCTCGCAGCACGAGGTGAAAATTTTACTACTCCCTCCATTTATTCCTCGTCCCTACTACGTACCTTGGTTAGAGAGAAAATCATATTGTTTGGAATATATGTGTCCTTTAGTACTCCCTCCATTTACTTATACAAGGCCACTATAAAAAAAACACATTTTGCATCTATACAAGGCCACAGATAGTAATCGAAACAAAAGTTACTACTCCCTCCGTTCGAGTTTATGGCTCAATTTCAAAATCTCTCCAACCAAGGTAGAGCTGAGTGGTCGAATTAATTTTGTAGTTTGCACAAGTAATTAGTACGCTCGTTTTTCTCAAGAAGTTATGTTTACCGAGGCATTAATTAGAACAAATGCATGAATGACCACTAAATTTCCATGAACTTCTACATGCATTGGTGAGTTTCCTCTTGACACTGCTTGCATCGGGTGATCTAACGCACCTCGAAATCCAACATGTAATGGTACTACTACTAGTAGTAGAATTAAGACTTATCAAACGGAAAATGAATGTTTTTTAGATGAGCCCTCTAAACCCTAGTGGGTACGTACTCCGTAGAAACAGATTTTTCCAAAACTAAGTTGCTCCCTTTCATGAATTCTGTAGTATACTCCTCCGTCGACGCTCCCTTTCATGAATTTTGTACTTCCTGTCACCGACATGTGGGACATATAGCAACCGGGTCGACGTGTCAAGCACCAAATAACAGTGCAGAATAGCAGGGGGGACGCACCCCACTCGTACTGGCCCAGTAGTAGTAATGAGCAATGAGACGTCAAATCACAATGCCGCACCTTCCCAGACGGACGAAGCAACCATTATTTCACACTTCGGTTCGCCATCATCTCAAACCATGTAGTGTTGCTTCTGCCTCAAGAGGGACACGTGCATCGCCTTGTTACATCATGACACGTGGGACCGCATGACATGCCATGCTACCCCACCGATCGCTCGGTAAAATCACCTCATTTTTACTGTACTTCCTCCGTATCGGTTTACTACATGGCATGCATGTCGTTCTAGGTTGAGAATTTAACTGGCTCTATATATGTGATGAACAGTACTCTAGCCTTTTAAAAAATGTATACTTTTGTACAGTAGTAGTATCGATGGATAGCGCCATGGAGCAAAAATTGAAATTAAAAAAGGTGGTACATATAGAGAGTGCTCGTCGCCAAATTATGCATATAGTACTATTAAAAAAGCTAATACGTGCTTAATTGGGGTGCTAAATTCTATTAAAGAAATACTAGTAGTATGTACATACTGAAGAGTTAAAGTAATGAGAAGAAACATAACATAGTTCTGCTGGGGGCTCAGCACAACACACCCCTCAAATTAAACTAAGCACACCTGAAATTAAACTATGCATCTAATCCGGTAGACACTGCAATAGAACCACCATGAGCAACGATACTGAGACCTTACTCACACGGAGTCCTCGTCCACGCCCTCGACTTTGTCCTTGTCCCTCTTCCTCTTAGCTGATACTTCTTTGCTTGAACCACACACTTGGCTCTTGCTCTTCATCCAACCCTTGTAGATATTGAAACAAAGGTAGTCATCCATTGCAGCGTAGTGGATGTGGTCTATATCTAGTACATTCTGCTGCCATGCATGACGATGAAACATGTAATGAGGTTTCTCCAGTTTACGGTACGAAGGATGAACCATGGCTCCTGCCAGGGTCAGCATTGAAGGCTGACGAGAGGACACCGGCCGATTCTTCTAGAGGTCGAAGGGGTTGCCTACAACGAGGCCTATCCGACCCAGGACTTCTTTGTCGTTCCTAAAGTCTACAGTAATGAATTTGACTAGGTTGCTCTCGAGGAAGTTCTTAAAATCCAAGAATTCAACGCCGCATGGCATATGTGGTAGACCAAGCATAAGTCATGCACGCAAACCTGGATCACGGCGGGCTTCTTCCTCTCTTCGTCCTTTAGATCCTTCTCTTGTCCCAAGACTGTGGTGTACTCAACATCTAGCCCAGCGACCCACTCATCATCTGAGTTTTCGAACATGCGACTGAAGCGAGAAAGGCATCCTTTCGCCATCGTGAAAGAACGGGTGTAGATGACGTCGAACTCATCGCCGGTGATGGTTCTAACCTTGTACTCACCGCCGATCATGGAGATTTGGGACGCCATGGATTTGGGAGGAGGGTTAGGATTAATGGAACTGCCGTAATGTGAAAAGGACGGGACGACTAGGAGCGAACCGTCGTAGTATTAAAGGACGTGCTGGGACGAGTAGGAGCAAACTGCCAGCATGCGAATGGCAGGGTAGTGGCTTTCCATTCTCCCATGATACGGGCTTCCGAGAGCCCTTGGATCTGAGATCGAATGGTTGCATGGAGTGATTCTACACCTATGGGTGAATATCCTATCCTGGAGGGTTATTCTGCAAATTTTCAGCAGCTTAGCATGCGATCGTTTGATCTTAGATCCAAGGGCTGCCAGCAGCCCGTATTATGGTCACGCCTACCATGACCGTTGTGTCGTTCGCGCGGTCGCGCCCTTGGAGACTTAGCACGGCGCGTTAGGCTATCTTATTTTGGCATGTCATCACTTAGTGACTCATACTACAACAAGGTTAGCTATAAGGTTGGCTATAAGTGTATTTTTTTACTTCTCTCTATCTCTTTTTTCGTACTCCCTCCGTCCCATAATATAAGAACGTTTTTAACACTAGTGTAGTGCCAAAAATGTTCTTATATTATGGGACACAGGGAGTAGTATTTATTGCATTTGCCAAGGAGTGACCTCTTCCAATGAAATGGTGTGCTTATTAGTTTTTTGTTGCTAAGTTTGCTTCATTAAATTAGCTATAGACTCCAAATTGTCTTTTCACCTAGCTACATGCGCTTAGCACCGTTTCTTCCTTGGGTCACCAAACTAGTCTCTCTCTTCTTGATTAACTTGCCACATCAGACTTTATGCCTATGTGGCAAGCTTAGCACCTATAGGAGCAAGTAAGTACAATAGTGCGCTTTACATGGCATTTTTGCATATCTGGAGGAAAGAGAGGCAAGGAAAAAGTGGAGAAGTGGGCTCTCATGCAAGAGCTAGCCTCTACTACATGGTGGAGCATTGGTAGAGGCACCTGTATGGAGGTGGTCAAGAATCAAGAGACTCACGCCGGTCGTAGCGCCGCAGTTAATATGATAATGGCAAGTCAAATCACGGGCCCCCACCTGTCCAGCAGTAACTCGCTGTCAAATCACATAGCCCTACGTTTGCAGCAGCCTACTCCCTCATCTTCTCGCGTCTTTGTCGAACCGACTAGGCGGAACTGCCTCGCCTACAGCACGGGAAAAGCCCCGTCCTCGACTTTTAAATACAACTACATCCGCTTAAGAATCCAATGATATACTTTTTGTGACATAGTAACTCCTATTTAGTTAGTCAAATGGATGACCTAGAACTACGTGCACGCCCTATAAACCGAGACGCCTAAAAATAAAAAACCGAGATGGAGAGGGTAATTCAACACGTATCTTTTTAGATCAATATAGTCGGGATTCACCAAGGAGCAAAACCAAGTGGTAGGCTGCTCCTGTCGTGTTGGCGTAGCAACTCAAGCAGGGTCAGTCCGCACATGAAATGGCGACACACTTAACAGGACCCCTTTGGCTGACATGTGGCTCATCCACCGTCTTGTTCCACGTGCGATGCACCAAATTACAGTTTGGAGAAGCGGTTGGAATTGTAGGCACCCCGGTCGTCGCATTAGTAGAAAATGAGCGATGATGGGTCAAATCACAAAGCCCTACCTTTCCCGCATTAAGCTGGACGGATGAAGCAACAAGCATTTCACTCTATGGCGCAAGAGCATAAAGAAAAGAGAAAACAATGATGCATGCGGTAGCTACCTAGGGCACCCTAGGGTTGGGGTCTCCACTACAGATCCTTTTTTTAAAGCGCCCCCACTACAAATCGGCTTCTCCCTCGTCCTCTTGAAGAAAACCGATGATGAGTGCGAAGGTAGGGTTTGTAGGAGTACTATGGTGTGCGGGGCCATGTCGTAGTAAACGGGTTCGGGTCGATTCCTTAAATATGTGTGGGCCGCTTGGTTTTACGGGAACGAGGCAGCATTTTGGGTTCAGGGACCAGTGGAGATATAGTATACGTACAAAAAAATGGTGGACGTAGATTCGACCGAAAGGCAATGATGCATGGGTCCTGCATTTTGATATACCCGGGGCCGCGTGAAATTTGCTACTCTATTCAAAACTAGTAAGGTACACATGCACTGAATGCATGAGATTTCGAAACCAAATTATGAATAAATACACACTATAGCATGTAAAGCTTTGAGTCATATATGCATGATGTAGATGTTCGTTTAGTTCTTATAGTTCATCTCATTCAAAATCAATTAGTTTTATAAAAATGTTAAGATTCATGGGGTTGTGCATTGTAAAGCATAAAGTAAAAAATAAATAATGGCAATTCATTTAGAAAAAAAATCAATTATGATATAGAAGATTCTAGAACAAAGGAGAAGTGCTTGTGTTTTGAGGTTTGTGCATTATGCTTAAGTGGAGTCTTCTAAATTGTACATGCGGCAGATCTGGTGGAATGTTGGTGATATCCAACGGCCAGTAGTGCTCGGATTTTCCATCTCTGCACTGTCGGATTAGCTTCATCCAGCGACCATCTTTCAAAGTTATTGGCACACTATATAGTTCTTGTGCCTTAGTTGCATGTTTTGGAAAAAAGCTACTAGTGGGTTGTACTATCTATTTAGGAATAGAAGATGTATACATGGAAGTTGTAGGGAAAGAGATGGCATGGAGCATCTCAATTCCTATGAGTAGGGATTGGAAAAGAGGTGTCATTTGGTTCACATCATAGGAACTTTTCTATTGAATCTAGAGATGACATGTATATCAATTCCTATGAGGAGGGATTAGAAAAGAGATGTAATTTGGTTCATATCATAGGAACTTTTCTATTGAATATACGCTAATGTTTATTTTCCTTTGAAATTAAGGGAGTATAGGAATCCATTCATATGAACCAAGTGGCTCTAAAGCTATAGAAATGATATCATGTTTATTTCCTTTGAAATGTGGAGTATATGAATCTATTCCTATGAACCAATTGGCTCTAAAGGAAAAAATCCTATAAAAATCATATCATATAGAGTTCCTATGGTATTCCTTGTCACTAAAGGATGGTTGAAATTACTGCGGGTGATACTATCGGCGTTCTAGGAACGGGGGACCCTAGACTTGCCTACCTGCGGCTTGTGGCGTGGCTCAAGTGGTGGCCCACTACGACCCATCTTCATCAGCACAAGACTCAAGACCCTCGCGAGGGGCCAAGCCTCGCGGGGCGGACAACACAAGGCTTCCTCAGGAACGGCCTCGCCAGGCAGGCTCGCGAGGAGGAGGAGAGATCAAGGCAGGGTATCTCACAAGGTGCCCGTGACGCAAGCCATGACGATCGAGACCAGGCAGGCGCCAGGTGGGCGCCGTCCTGCGCAGTGTCCTTGTTTCCTCTTTGGTGCAAAGGGGGCAAGCACAAGCGTGGAGTACCGAGGCATCAGGAAAAGATTGCCATTTCGGTGCAACGAGACCAAGACCAGCAGAGCGGCAGGATGGACGTCACCATGGAGCCCAGGACGGCGTCATCGCCAGTGCCTTTGGCAGCCGAAGACCAACTTTAGTTAGGATAACTTGTACTAGATGTTCCCCTTTGAAATGGCCATTGTTGGCGCCCTTCCCGCTCAATATTTGGGAAGAGGCCCAGGGCCTCTGTATATAGGGATAGCCACGACGGAATAGGGGCATCTGGTTCGGCATCCAAGAGGCGATCAAACTCACCCAAGAAGTTCATCGCACCAGCTCAAGAACACCTCTCGCGAGGCTGTTCTTCCCTTGTACTATTCATCATCAGCCCCTAAGGCAATCCACCACACCACACACTGGAGTAGGGTATTACACCAAAACGGTGGCCCGAACCAGTATAAATCTCGCGTCCCTTGTGATGTTCATCGTTTTTAGCTTAGATTCCCACGAGGCGATCAGACGTAGGTCGGTAGGGGAAAGATCTTCGTGCGCACCCCAGAGTTCGAACCTTGAGGGTCTGCCGGAACGCAACATCCGACATTTGGCACGCCAGGTAGGGGTGTGCTAGAATCTTTCTTCCGCTATTTCGCGTTCGATCTTCCGTCGTGTCCTTGGCTGATGCTCGCCGGGCTCGCGCCGAGCGTCGGGCCGCTCTCACCGCCCGCGTTGTCCAGACGGCTCCTGTCGGTGGGTGTCCCCGTCATTCCCCGTTGTCTGCCGCCAACGCCACCACCGACCCGGTGGGGAACGAGCAGCAGGCCTCGTCGCTGCATCCTTCGGTGCGGCAGGATGGCCACACCGCCACTCCATCGCTGACTCCAGTTGGTTCGTTGTCCCACGCCCGTCACGCCCCCATGGACGCGCACGCCGCGTTGCTCTTGGCGCGTGAGCTCCTGCACTACCGTCCCGTCGACGACCTCTACGAGGAGTGGCTCGCTCGCATCATAGAGCTCGTCAGCGCCGCAGGAGGTTCCCCTACGCCGTCCCTCTTGCTGCCCTGCCCTCCATCCTGCGCAGGAGGCGTAGATCAAGAGGCGCCTCCGCCACCTCCTCCCCAAGACGGCGTCTTGGCTCCAAGGCGTGCAACCCCAGGACGAGATCCACCACATTTGGCGCCCGCGCGACAAGAAAGGAGCTTCCAAGAAATCCCTCGTCCCCAAGAAGGTGCACGCGTGCTCCCGGCACTGGTGCGCCACGACCGCATCCCTGCTCCAGCATGTCAAGACCCCGCACTGCTCCACACAGCGGCGCGTGGGAATCTCCAGGAGCAAGCCCCGCATCACTAGAGAGCTCTGGTGGTCACCGCAGGCTGCCACGCCTTCACCACCAAGCTACACAGTGTCGCCTGGCTAGGCAAGCTCAAGCCTGACCTGCCTCCTTGCTATGATGGCACTACCGACCCCGCGGAGTTCCCACAGCTCTACGAGCTGGGCATCGAAGCCGCCAACAGGGATGAAAAGGTCATGGCGAACTGGTTTCCCATGGCACTCAAGGACGACGCCCGCACCTGGCTCATGAACCTGGCCCCAGGCACGATCTCCTCCTGGGACGAGATGCGCACTCACTTCATTGCCAACTTCCAGGGCACTCGCGATCGCCCGCCGGCCGAGGGTGACCTACACCGCATCAAGGAGCAGCCCAGAGAAACCTTGCAGTAGAACACCCAACGCTTCAAGAATGCTCGCCTCAAGATTCCCAGGGTGACCGAGGACGCCATCATCTCAGCGTTCTCTGATGGCGTCCGCGACATCAAGATGAAGGATGAGCTGGCGATCCACGAAGATCTGTGTACGTCCCTGGAGTTGTTCAACCTGGCGACCAAGTGCGCAAGGGCAGAGGAGGCACGCCTCTCCCTTCTCGAGCTCCCAGCAGCAGACCCAGAAGAGAAGAAAGCCAAGGCCAAGGATGTGAAGCGCAAGGGGGCAGCTGTGCTTGCAGCAGAGCCGGACACAAAGCGCGGCAGGGACCAGGCGGAGTCATCCAAGGGCAGTCGGTACTGTGTGTACCACGATCTCCATACCCATAACACCAACGAATGCCAAGAGCTCAGGGCCGTGCGAGAAGGCCGGGTCGGTCGACGCCCCGAGCGTAATGATTGGGGCTACAACCGAGGCGGAGCAAGAGGTGGAGGACGATGGGATGACCATGGCCCTCACCAAGGGTGGCGTGACCGGCATCGCGAGGACCGCTGGCAGGACCAGCCCCGTGAGGGAGCTTGAAGGGATCAGCCTCGTGAGGATCGCCCGCAAGGCAATGCAGGACTTCCTCCTCTGCCACCACCACTAAGAAGGAATGAAGACCATCATTAGGATGAGGGGGCTGGTGGCTTCCAGGAGCCGTGTGCAATCGCTTGCATCTTGGGCGGCGCTCAGGCCCCAGCCTCTCGACGCATCTTCAAGAAGTTTGCTCGCGAGGTGAATGTAGTCCTCCCCAAGCTTGAGGCCACGCGCCCTCTCAGGTGGTCCGCGTGCGCCAGCACGTTCAGCTCAGCGGATCAGCTCAAGTGCGTGGCAACGGCTGGTGTCCTCCCGATGCTCTGCTCCCCAGTCATCAGCAATGTGCATGTTACCAGGACCCTCATCGACGGTGGCGCAAGGCTCAACATCCTGTCCGTTGAGACGTTCAACAATCTTCAAGTGCCATACGATCAGCTTCAGCCAACCAAGCCCTTCTCAGGAGTCACTGATGGTTCCACTGTCCAGATAGGGCAGGTCCACCTCCCCGTCACCTTTGGACAGCGCAACAACTACCGCACCGAGCTCATTGACTTCGACGTCGCCCACATTCGCCTGCCATACAATGCCATCCTCGGGTATCCAGCCTTGGCTAAGTGCATGGCAGTGACTCACCATGGTTACAACGTCCTCAAGATGCCGGGAAGTGGCGGGGTCATCACGGTCCCCTGTGAAGAGAAGGATGCGGTGTGCTCCCTCGAGCGTGCCTTCCAAGCCGCGTCAATCGAGGACCCAGACAACAAGAATGGAAACCTTCCTAGAGCAGCTCCCAAGAAGAAGAAGACATCACCTAGTTCAGGGCCTCAGGAGGCAGGCTCCTCCGGAGGCGCCACATCTGGGCACGCGCCCATCCAAGGGGCGCCACCCTCCGTTGGATAGGAAGGCACGCTCGGCGCCCTCCTCGGGCAAGGCTCGGGGGATCTCTCCTGGGGAGCCACTGACTTTGCCAAGATCACAAGGGAGGTGCTTGGGCACCACTTGGAGGCGTGCTTCACGGCACTTTTCCCTCAGGGAGGCGTAAGGCAAGGAGGGCCCAACCCTCAGGAGTTCATCACCAAGGTCGCTTAGGAGTTACATGAATCGAGAGTCATGCGTGGCAACCGACGCCTACCCAGCGTAGCTCCCCATCCAAGCGAGGATGGCGGGCTGCGCGTCTGCATCGACTACCCCAGGCTCAATTGAGTCGCGTCTCAGGAGTGCTTCTGGCCTTCGCGCGTGGGGTGTTGCGCGGGTCCACCGCCCAGCTACGTTCGCATGCCCTTCGGCCTACTGAATGCGGCTGCAGCCCACCAGCGCCTGATGAGAAGCATTCTGGAAGCTCAGGTGGCTGTCGGATTTGGGGTTCCGGCAGACCCTCTAGATTCGAACACTGGGGTGCGTGCGGAGATTCGGCCCTGTGCCTACCTGCACCTCACCACCTCGCTATGAACTAAGCAATCAAAGGAACAACACAAGAGACACAGAGTTTATACTGGTTCAGGTCACCATTGTGGTGTAATACCCTACTCAAGTGTGCGGTGTGGTGGATTGCCTCTTGGGCTGATGATGAACAGTACAAGGAAGAACAGCCTCGCGAGGGTCTGTTCTTGGCCGGTGCGATGAACTGCTAGGGGGAGTTTAGTCGCTCCCTCTACTAGTTTCTAGGTGAGGATCCGATGTCTCTACCTTATGGTGGTTAGTCCTATTTATAGGCAAAGGCCAAGGGCCTCTTCCCAAATATTGAGCGGGAAGGGCGCCAACAATTGGCCATTTTGAAGGGGAACATCTAGTACACTTATCCTGACTAAAGTTGGTCCTCGCCTATCAAAGGCTCTGGTGATGACGCCTTCCTGGGCTCCACGATGACTTCCTTCCTGCTGTTGCGACGGTCTTGGTCTTGTTGCACCGAAATGGATGCCTTGGCTTGACGCTCTCGCCTGCGCTTGCCCCCTTTGCACCAAAGAGGAAAGAAGCACACTGTGCGGGATGGCGCCCGCCTGGCGCCCTTGGTCGTCATGGCTTGCGTCATGGGCACCTCGCGAGGTACCCTGCCTTGATCTCTCCGCCTCCTCGCGAGCCAGCCTGACGAGGCCGTGCCTGAGGAAGCCTCCTATCGTCCGCCCCGCGAGGCTTGGCCCCTCGCGAGGGTCCTGAGCTCGTGTTGATGAAGATAGGCCATGCTGGGCCGCCCCTTGAGCCACGCCGCAGGCCGCAGGCAGGCAAGCCTGGAGACCCCCGTTCCCAGAACACCGACAGTAGCCCCCGGGCCCAAGGCGCGCCCGGACTTGGCTGAGCAGAGAGGCGAAGGGGTAAGTGCGAAGCACCGCGGGCCCTAACAACCTGCGTCCTCGGGCGCTGCGTGGCGGTTGATTGGACGTGGGCGGCCCCGCTCCCTCACGACGCCTCGGCAACTATGCGAACCGTCAGGTCCCTGCATGCAAAGCGGGTCATGATTACATGTGGTCGTGGAGGCAGGCGGTTGGCCTCCTCCGGCTATAAGTACGGGGCGGCGCCTGCCCTTCCGATCCATCCCTTCTTGCTTCTCCTTTTCTTTCATGGCTCCGCCAAAAAGGTTCTCGGCCGTGGAGAAAGGTAAGGCCCACCAGGCGGAACTTGACTCCCCTCCACCCAAGCACGGTCCAGGCCGTCCCCGCAAACACCCAGCGACTCCCATGGTGGCTCCCCGCGGTCGCGGAGGCGATCTCCCGCATGGTGAAGGGCGGCCGACCGACGCTGGGGGACGCATCACGGCCGCGGGACCCCCTAGGCCACGCTCCCACTCGGCAGAGGTACTGCCGGAGTTTGTTGTGTGGGCGGCGGAGCCGGCCAGCACCCGGCTCCAACTCCCCCGCTTCTTCCTAGGTGAGCTTCCGGCTGGGGCCCTAGGCGGCCTCTGGCTCCAGGCGGACGGTTGCTGCGGCCGAGCCTCCTGGGCTTCGCTGGAGGTCTCCTCGGCCGGGAGCTTGGCCCTGACCCGCGGCTGGCAAACGTTTGCCTGCGCGCGTGGTCTGATCCGGCGGTGCACCCTGCACTTCAAGTTCAACGGCGATGCCACCCTCTACGTGAGGGTGTTCAGGGAAGATGGTCGCCGCGCTGGATGTTGCCCCGAGAGCGATGACCGCGACCGTGGGTCCAGCCCCGGCGACGATGAAGATGACAGCGCGCGTGTGGCCGGTGGCGGTCAAGGTTCATCGAGCTTCGACGGCTCTTCTTCGAGCAGCGGCTCCTCCAGCGGTGGCCGCGATCAGCCTCCGCGCCACCGCGCTCTCCTGGAGGGGGTAGCGGGCCTGCCCGCCATCGCGCCTCGGTGAAGCGCGAGACAGAGTCCTCCTGAGCTCCAGAGGCGGTTCGAGTCTCCCTCGTGAGCTGATGCCGGGCGAGTCTTGCCTGTTTTGTTTTCGCTTTCCCTGCGCAAAAAGACAATAGTGTAGGGCCCCGCGAGGGTGTGCTTGGACTATTGCTGTTTAATTATTGTACTGCTTCCGCTATTTTGGTATTTGTGCCCTCATGCCGTACGCTAGTGCGCAGGAATTACTTAGCTCGGGGGGAGGGCTTGTCGCGACCCTTGCTTCTCGAGGCCGAGGCTTTGTCGAATGCTCCATGTCTTGCGGGGGTTAGTCTGGAGATGTAGTTCCCGGCCTTAGCCATGGAGGCGATCGACCCAGACCCTGTGTTCATGTCGCGATGCCCGTGGGGCACGGACTGGAGGGGTGCTCCTGTAGTGGACCCGGGTTGGGTAGCCATGAACGACAAGGGCAGAAAACACTCGCGAGGGTGCCCGCGATGCCCCCTCGCGAGACTTACGCGAGAGAAATCGGGGCAGCAGAGCGAAAAAGGCAAAGGGTCACAAACCAAAGACGACAACAACTTCAGCAAAACCTAGAATGGGGATGAACAGCCAACTGCAAAAAGCAAATGAGAAAAGCCGCGTCCGGCACCTAATCTAGTCTTCGACGTCTTCTCACCAGCGCGGAGCTAAGTTCTGCCACTAGGCGTGGGAGGGAGCACCAGGGCCTGAGGCCGGCGCTCCTGAGACTCCGGGGCGTGTACAGGCCCACTCATTATTACGTGAGAGTGTCATGGGCGACGAGCTTCACAGACACTGGCCTTCTTAACAGGCTCCGGGCCTTTCTCGTGAGGATAGACTTCACAAGCGTTCGCCTTCTTCACAGGCTCTGGGCCTTTTCCAAAACGCGACAGCTTCACAGGCATTCGCCTTCTTCACAGGCTCTGGGCCTTTTCCAAAACGCAACAGCTTCACAGGCGTTCGCCTTCTTCACAGGCTCTAGGCCTTTTCCAAAACGCAACAGCTTCACAGGCATTCGCCTTCTTCACAGGCTCTGGGCCTTTTCCAAAACGCAACAGCTTCACAGGCGTTCGCCTTCTTCACAGGCTCTGGGCCTTTTCCAAAACACAACAGCTTCACAGGTGTTCACCTTCTTCACAGGCTCTGGGCCTTTTCAAGGGTAAAATATCAGGAGGTGCTGGATGTTCCACGCGTTCTGGATGGGCACCCCCTCCTGAGTCTCCAGGCGCGCGGAGCCGGGCCTGGAAACATGAACAACCTTGAACGGGCCCTCCCACATGGGAGAGAGCTTATGCAGTCCCTCCCTAGAGCGGACCCGCCTGAGCACGAGGTCTCCTACCTCGAGTATCCTGGGGCGGATGTTGCGGAAGTGGTATCACCGTAGCGCTTGTTGGTATCTTGCTGCTCGGAGCGCAGCTTCCCGGCGACGCTCCTCCCCTAGCACGAGGTCCGTCCCCCGCATGGCATCCTGCTGCGCCTCGTCGAATGCCAGGACCCGCGCGGAAAAATGTCTGACCTCGTGAGGGAGGACCGCTTCAGCTCCATAGACCAGGAAGAATGGGGTCTCGCCAGTTGGCTTGGTCGCGGTTGTGTGGATGGACCACAACACAGACTGAAGCTCGTCGTGCCAACCTCGGCCGCTGGCCTCCAACTTCTTCTTGAATGTCCTGGTTTTGAGGCCCCTCAGTACCTCCGCGTTGGCCCGCTCGGCCTGACCGTTGCTCCGGGGGTGCGCCACTGAAGCGTAACATATCTGCGTTCCAAGGTTAGCATAGTATGTTTTGAAGAGATTACTGGTGAACTGCGAACCGTTGTCGGGGATGATGCGGTTTGGTATCCCGAACCGGCTCACGATGCCCTTGATGAACTTGACCGCAGACCCTGCGGGGATGGTGCGGACAGCTTCCACTTCAGCCCACTTAGTGAACTTGTCCACGGGGACGTAGAGGTAGCGATAGCCCCCTGGCGCCCGAGGAAATGGGCCCAGGATGTCCAGCCCCCAGAGTGCGAATGGCCATGACAGAGGTATACTTTGCAGACCTCCAGCCGGCTGATGGATCTGCTTGGCGTGGAACTGGCAGGCCTCGCAAGCCTTTACCAGTTCGACAACATCATTGAGTGCAGTGGGCCAATAGAATCCACTGCGGAACGCCTTGCCAACGAGGGTCCGCGACGATGAATGATGCCCACAGTCTCCATCGTGTATATCCGCTAGCAGTTCCTTCCCTTGCTCCCTGGAGACGCGGCGTAGGGATACATCATTCGGCCGCCTTCGGTAGAGCTCTCCATCCCTGATGCAGTATGCTATGGCCTGCCGTGCCACGCGCTCCGCTTCCTCCTCCTTCTCTGGCAAGATCCCTTGTGTCAGATAGCTCCGGAGCTCCATGATCCAGCACCCCTCCTGAGGCTCCATTGTCAAGAGCAGACGCGCCCCTGAGGCCGGGCCATAGACCGGGGCTCCCGAGGCTGGCGGCTGGGAGAGCTCCTCCCGAGGCTGCACCACGCTTGACAGTGATGGCGTGGCTGAGGGCTTGAAGAGCCGCTCTTCGAAGACGCCAGGCTCCTGAGGCAGTCGCCTGGATGCTTGTTTGGCGATGTCGTCGTCCTCCTGATTGGTGCCACGGGGCACGTGCTGTAACTCCAGCCCCCAGAACTGCTTCTCCATCCTGCGGACCTCCGCAAGGTAGGCTTCAATGTGCTCATCCCTTGGCTCGTATACTTTGTTGGAGAAGTTGATGAGGAGTTGTGAATCACCTTTGATGGTAAGATGTTTTACTCCGAGGGCGGCCGTGGCCTTCAGGCCTGCTATCAAGCCCTCATATTCTGCTATGTTGTTGGAGACCTTTTCTCCGTGTTGGAAACAGAGCTGCACGGCGTAGTAGAGCTTGTCTTGGGTAGGAGATATAAGCACCGCACCAGCCCCCGCGCCGTGCCTGGAGAACGCCCCGTCGAAGTACATGACCCAACTGTCCGGTGCCTCGCTTCCCAGGGAGAGGGATCGATCCTCATCAGCCTTTAGGCCCGGCGCCTCCGTCCACTCTGCTACGAAATCTGCCAAGGCGGCCCCCTTGATGACTCTGGTTGTGCTGAATTCGAGCTGAAACGCTTGCAGTTCAATGTTCCACTCAACGACTCTTCTAGCTGAGTTGGGGCTCCTGAGCACCCTCTCCAAAGGGTACGCTGAGACAACCTTGATGGGGTGGCCCTTAAAATAATGTCGTAGCTTGCGCGAGGCCACCAATAGCGCGAGGAGAAGTTTCTGAGGCATGGGGTACCACGCCCTTGCGTCCCGCAACACTGTGCTGACGAAGTACACGGGATGTTCAACTTGGTTGGGAGTGCTGCTATCGATGGCGCCTCCAGAGACCGCGGCACCTCCTGAGGTAGGGGAGCCCCCAGCGGCTGGTCGGGAGGGGTTCCCGCTGTCTCAAGTGTGTTCCCCAGCGGCGGCTGATCCTTCTCGGCTATGGCGGTGGTCTCTGCGGGTATTTGTTGTTCATGCTCCACCCCAACCCGGGCGGATGCCGTGGCTTTGTTCCGACGCTCCTCCCTAACCGCCACCAGGGCTGCGTTGGCGGAGTAGGGAGTGGCTGCAAGGTAAAGCACCAGGGGCTCCTGAGGGCGTGGGGCCACCAGTACCGGAGGGCCGGTTAGGTACCTCTTGAGGTCTTGGAACGCCTTGTCTGCCTCTTCAGTCCATTCAAAGGGTCCCTTTCTCTTCATCAGCTGGAAGAAAGGCAGCGCTCACTCCCCCATCTTGGAGATGAAGCGTCCTAGTGCTGTCAGGCGCCCAGTGAGCTTCTGCATTTCTCTGAGGGTCTTTGGCGGGCTCATGTCCTCGACCGCCTTGAACTTTTCCGGGTTAGCCTCGATGCCCTGGTGGGACAGGAGGAAGCCCAAGAGCTTGCCTGAGGGGACCCCAAACACACACTTCTTTGGGTTGAGCCGCAGGCTCACGGCGTTGAGGCTCACGAAGGTTTCCTCTAGGTGTTCTATCAGGGTCTTGGCCTCGCGAGACTTCACCACAATATCATCGACGTAAGCCTCAACGTTTTTCCCGAGCTGTGGGCCCAAGGTGAAGCGCATCAGCCGCTGGAAGGTCGCCCCTGCATTGCGCAACTCGAACAGCATGCACGTGTAGCAATACACCCCACGCGGTGTTAGAAAGGCCGTTTTTTCCGCATCTTCTACCGCCATCTTGATCTGGTGATACCCAGAGAAGGCATCCAAGAAACACAACAGGTCGCACTCGGCGGTGGAGTCGACGATCTGATCGATGCGGGGGAGCGGGAACGGATCTTGCGGGCAAGCTTTGTTGAGATTGGTGAAGTCAACACACATACGTTCCTTCCCTCCTTTCTTCGGCACAACGTGTCACGCCCAATATGCGACCCTATCCAAAAGGAACTCGAAGGTCCCACCAAGGATAGACCCGCATATTGAAACGCTTTTGCAAGGTGGATATCATTACATCAACATTACATAATAGATGGGGATACATACATAAGGCATATAATGCCACACGAATACAACATCACAATACATAAGAGCATCATCCGACTACGGATGAAACACAAACAGAAACTCAAACGACATCCACCCTGCTATCAAAGGCTGCCGACCTGGAACCTATCCCCTGATCGAAGAAGAAGCAGAAGAAGAACTCCAATATAAGCAAACATCGCTCTCGCGTCATGATCATCGCATAACCTGTACCTGCAACTATTGTTGTAGTAATCTGTGAGCCACGAGGACCCAGCAATCCCATTACCATGGGTATCCAGAATAGCAAAGCTTAAAGGGAAAGAAAGGGGTAAAGTGGTGAGGCTGCAATAGCGACTAAGCATATATGGTGGCTAACATACGCAAATAAGAGTGAGAACAGAGCAAAAGGAACGGTCATGAAGCTAGCAATGATCAAGAAGTGATCCTGAACTCGTACTTACGTCAAACATAACCCAGAAACCGTGTTCACTTCCCGGACTCCGCCGAAAAGAGACCATCACGGCTACACACACGGTTGATGCGTTTTAATTCGGATCTGGTGTCAAGTTATCTACAGCCGGACATTAACAAATTCCCATCTGCCTATAACCGCAGGCACGGCTTTCGAAAGATTATACCCTGCAGGGGTGTCCCAACTTAGCCCATGACAAGCTCTCGCGATCAACGAAGGAATAGACCTTCTCCCAGGAAGACCCGATCAGACTCGGAATCCCGGTTTACAAGACATTTCGACAATGGTAAAACAAGACCAGCAAAGGCTCCCGCTGTGCCGACAAATCACGATAGGAGCTGCACATATCTCGTTCTCAGGGCACACCGGATGAGCAAGACGTCGGGTTGGCATAGACCCTGGTTGCCCAGGGGGCGCCGGACATCGCTCAGTTCGGACCAACACTTAGACAAGCACTGGCCCGGGGGGCTAAAATAAAGATGACCCTCGGGTTGGCCGACCCAAGGGAAAGGTATAGGTGGTGGTGAGGCAAATGGTAAAACCAATGTTGGGCCTTGCTGGAGGAGTTTTATTCAAAGCGAACTGTCAAGGGGGTCCCATAAATCACCTGACCGCGTAAGGAACGTAAAATCCGGGAACATAACACCGGTATGACGAAAACTAGGGTGGCAAGAGTGGAACAAAACACCAGGCATAAGGCCGAGTCTTCCACCCTTTACCAAGTATATAGATGCATTAATAATATAAGAGATATTGTGATATCCCAACCAAAATCCTGTCCGCCATGGAGTAATCTTCAACTTCACCTGCAACTAGCAACGCTATAAGAGGGGCTGAGCAAAGCGGTAACATAGCCAAACAACGGTTTGCATAGGAAAGGTGTCAAAGGTTAGAGGTTCATGGCAATATGGGATGGCTTGATAAATAGGTGATAGGTAACGCAGCATAGCGATAGAACTAAGCAACTAGCATAGAAATGATAGTAGTGAGATCCAGGGTAGCGGTCATCTTGCCTGAAATCCCGCAAGGAAGAAGAACGAGTCCATGAAGAAGATGAACGGATGAAGCCAAAGACGAACCGAGCGTAGACGAACGAATCCTCACGATCGCAACGAAACAGGAACTATCGAAAAGAAGCACACAACATAGTAAACACACCACACATGAACATGACATGATGCACAATGCAAGTATGATGCAAGACAAGGCTACATGAATCTACTCATGGCAAGAGATGATGCAAACAAGAACAACACATCAAAACAAGTTTAAATGAGGCCGGGAACAACATATAACAATTCCGGTAAGTCCTCATATGCGTATTTCGAAATCGGACCAGATCTGAATAAACCATATTTTCAAGTTGTTAAACAGCAAGTTAAGATGCGCAAAGATGATCTACACGAGATTCTAGTCAAATTACATATAAAGTTCATTTAGTTCGGAGTTACGGCCTAGAAGATATGAGCAAAACAAGTTAAACATGGAATTGATGCAAAATGCACCCAAACATCAAGCAAACACCTCAAAACATGGATGCAACATGATAATATGAAACTACATGCAAAATCAAGCAAGTTTCATATAGAGCACACTCAAAACGGAGCAACGGTTCAACACACACACATGAAACAAGTTATAATAACAATCTGTCCAAAACAATAACTAGGCATATTGCAAGCATCAAAACAACAAGCTACAGCATCTCAACATGAAAACAAAATACATGGGCATGATGTACAGGTAAAGCATTACAAAACATGAACACTGAGCTATCTCCAGAAATCACTAGAACATGCTCAAACACACATGGAAAGATTGCAAGTTATAACAATTCAGACTTTGCAGAAAATAACATCACGAAGCAATGTTTAGAGCTCTCAAACAACATGTTACAGGAACTTATAATGGCAAACAAAGGCATGGCATGAATCTACTAATTGCATAGATCAAAAGTCCCTTACTGACCATAAGACAAAAATGATCAGAAAATATGATGGCACCCACGTAAACATAGCAAGTTATAATACAGATTCGAACATGGCAGGAACATAATTATGAAGGCATGTTGATGAGCTTGTGCAACTCACTACAGAGCAATACATGGCATGGCAAGGCACCCAACAGTAAGAAGACATATTTTTGAAGCTAAGCATGGCAATAGCAATTTCATAGGATGCATGGAACACTAGGAACAATCATGAAAACAACTGAACTTAATGTTAACAGGCTGACAGCTACATTATGAGGCAACTTTAGAGCAAGATTACAACAAGCTACAGCAACCTATAAATGCAACCAGGGGCATGGATGGATAGAGAAAGACATGTATATCAAAACATATTTATAGAACATCTCCAGATTATGCATAGAATGATTAGTAGCAACATGTTTACGTAGCATCGCGAAATAACAGATTCAGCCTAGCAAAACAGCAACATCATGTACCCTACTTAACAAGCTTGATTCACTCACCACAAATCATTGCATGACAAGATAAGCATAGCATCATCAAGAAGACATATTTGTGAAACAAACCACGTCAAGAACAAGTCCATAGCATGCAAGGATCAACTATAGCAACCTTGGTAACATTCAATAACATGTAAACAATCTGCCAGGAAACATTTTGAAGCAAAGGTAGAGCACGAAAAAGACATGCTAGACTACTCCATAATTGCAACCAACATATATGAATGGATAGACAAAAACCTATTGTTCAAAACACCCTTACTGAAGTATCTCAAAATATGCATGGATATCTCTGTAGCATCAAGTTTACATGGCATCAAAATAACAGCAGAACAGGGACTAAAATCAGCAACATCACGATGCCTAGTTTGCATGGTTGTGCTAGTCACCACATTGATCACAAAAATACATGGTAAGCACCACTGTAAATAGTACATCGCATAGATCAAAACACATGTAGACATTAACCTCATAGGATGCACACATCAATCATGGCAAAAATGACAAAAGAGCTCGTTCTGTTAACGGACAGCAGAAAACATCATGAAGCACTCTTACAACGATGATTCGGGCATCTAGATGACCTCAAATGAATATGATGCAATGGAATAAAATGTTGTACTCGTTGAGACGAACAATTTGACATGTTACATGCACGAAACGGAGCTACGGATGCAGAGATACGGCATGATGAACATGTCATGAAAATTACTGCAGATATAGGGACTTAGCAAATTTCGGGGAAGGGGAAAAGTCAACCTCGTGCATGGATAACGAGGTTCACCGGAGAAGGCGACGGGGAAGGCGGCCGGAGCAGTGGGGAAGGGCGGAGATGGTGGATCCGGGGCCGGGGAGACCTCCTCCGGCCGGATCTCGCCGGATCCGGCGCGGGACGGCGAGGAGGCGGCACCGGCGGGCTCCGGCGCGGGCTCCGGCAGCGCGGGCGACGCGCGGCAGGGCGGTGCCGGCGCGGAACAACGACGGGGCCGGCCGGGGACGCTCGCGAGGTGGCGGGCTTCGGCGGAGGGCGACGAGGGGCGGGCGGCGCGGGGCCGAAGGACGGCGGCGACCGGCGCCGGGGCGCAACGGCGGCGGCGGCCGCGGCCAGGCTCGGCGGCGCGCGGGGCAGAGCGGAGCCACGGGGCGGGCGGTGGCCGGCGGCGGTGCGGGCGAGGCGGACGCCTCGGGACCGGTCGCGGTTGGGGCGGGCCTGGCCGGGCCTGGGCGGGCCGGCGCGGGCGCGAGGAGAGAGAGGGAGGGCGCGGGCGAGGTGGCGCGGTGGGATTGGCTGTGGGCGGCAGCACAATGACGTGGCGGCGGCTGATTCACCGGGGCGATGTGGCTGAGGGCGGCGGACATGCCCGGCGCCGTCCGAACGTGTCCGGTGCGCGGAGGAAGACGAGGCTAGGGTTTCATCTGCGCGAAAAATCCGGGAGGGGCACATATTTATAGGTAGAGGGAGCTAGGAGAGTCCAAATGAGGAGCGGTTTTCGGCCATGCGATCGTGATCAAACGACCGAGAGCATGGAGGGGAGTTAGATGGGTTTTGGGCCACTTTGGAAGGGGTGTTGGGCTGCAAAGAGAGAGGGGCTTTACGGTTACCCAGTTAACCGTTGGAGTATCAAACGACCTCCAAATGGCACGAAACTTGACAGGCGGTATACCGGTGCTATACCAAGGCCACTTGGCAAGACTCGGTCCACTACGAGAAAGTTTAACACCCACTCACAATGAGAGACAAAAGGGGAACGCCGGAGGGCATAGGAGTGCCGGAGGGCATAGGAGCGCCGGATTGCAAAACGGACAACGGGGAAAATGCTCGGATGCATGAGACGAACACGCATGCAGAATGAAATGCACATGATGACATGATAAAATGCAACACGCAAGAAAATGACATGGCAACAAAGATGAATAATTGGCAGACACCTGGCGCATCTGATCCGGGGCATTACACAACGACTGGGTTGGCCAACCAATCCGGGTATCGGACCTCGCGAATGACCCTTGCAGCTTCCAACTTGCGGGTCTCTTGGACGATGAAAGCCTGCTTTTCCATGGACTGCCGTCTTGCCTTCTGCTTAACGGGCCGGACATTGGGGCACACATTGAGGTGGTGCTCGATTACGCCCCTTGGGATCCCCGCCAGCTGATCGGGCTCCCATGCGAATACCTTCTTGTTCGCACGCAGGAACTTGACCAAGGCCTCCTCCTGCTCGGGCTCGAGGTTGGCGCCTATGGTGAAGGTGGCGTCAGTGGATCCGTCCTTGTTAACCAGCATCTGCTTGGTTTCTGCCTTGTCTTGGGTGAACAACTGCTTCTTCTTGGCCGGCGCAACCCCCTTGGGCTCAGGGGCGTCCGACTCGGCGGGCTGCGCCGACGCCTCCGCCCTGAAGGCGAGCTTGAGCACTTGCAACGCATCCCCGGTGTCTCCGCACACGGTGAGGACGCCGCTGCTCCCGGGAATTTTCATGAGGTTGTACGCCGGGTGAGTCACAGCCATGAACCGGGCCAGCACCAGGTAGCCGAGGATGGCGTTGTATGGGAGGCCGATGGGGGCAATGTCGAAGTCGATTAGCTCCGTGCGGAAGTTGTCGTAGGTGCCGAAGGTTACCGGGAGACGGATCTGCCCCAGGGAGCTAGAGGACCCGCCCTCGACGCCCAAGAAGGGCCGGCTGGGCCGAGGCCGCTCCGGTGGTATGTGGAGGAGGCTGAAGGCTTCAATAGACAGCACGCTGAGGGCTGAGCCGCCGTCGATGAGAGTCCTGGTGACGGCCACCTGGTAGATGGTGGGAGTGCACAGCATCGGGAGTGCACCTGAGCAGGCTGAATTGGAGGGGTGGTCCTTTGAGCTGAAGGCCAGATCGGCCATGGGCGCCGACCGACCTGAGGGAGCCCCCTGCCGCGTGGAAGCGGCACCGACCTGGCGGACGAATGGCTTGACGTGGCGGCCCGAAGGTGGCGCCTGCGAGCCGCCCAGGAGGGCCGCGACGACCGGGGGCGCCGGCGCAAAGCGCCTGGCAAGGAAGAGGTTGCGCAACTCTTCCCAAGGGGCCATGGAAGCTGCCGGTAACTTGTCCGGCCACCGCACCTGTCGCAAGGCCGGGGGCAAGGCTTGGAGCCCCCCGGCCCCCGTGCTAGTGCTAACGACCGGAGCGGACAGCGCGCCTCTCATCGCAGGGCGAGTCGTGGTGTCAGCGGAGAGTGAGTCGGCAGAAGGAGAAGCTCCGGCGCACCCCTACCTGGCGCGCCAAATGTCGGATTTGGGGTTCCGGCACACCCTCTAGATTCGAACACTGGGGTGCGCGCAGAGATTCGGCCCTCTGCCTACCTGCACCTCACCGCCTCGCTATGAACTAAGCAATCAAAGGAACAACACAAGAGACACAGAGTTCATACTAGTTTAGTCCACCATTGTGGTGTAATACCCTACTCCAGTGTGTGGTGTGGTGGATTGCCTCTTGGGCTGATGATGAACAGTACAAGGAAGAACAGCCTCACGAGGGTCTGTTCTTGGCCGGTGTGATGAACTGCTAGGGGGAGTTCAGTCACTCCCTCTACTGGTTTCTAGGTGAGGATCCGATGCCTCTACCTTATGGTGGCTAGTCCTATTTATAGGAAAAGGCCCAGGGCCTCTTCCCAAATATTGAGCGGGAAGGGCGCCAACAATTGGCCATTTTGAAGGGGAACATCTAGTACACTTATCCTGACTAAAGTTGGTCCTCGCCTATCAAAGGCTCTGGTGATGACGCCTTCCTGGGCTCCATGATGACTTCCTTCCTGCCGTTGCGACGGTCTTGGTCTTGTTGCACTGAAATGGATGCCTTGGCTTGATGCTCTCGCCTGCGCTTGCCCCCTTTGCACCAAAGAGGAAAGAAGGACCCTGTGCACGCTGGCGCCCGCCTGGCGCCCACCTGGCGCCCTTGGTCGTCATGGCTTGCGTCATGGGTACCTCGCGAGGTACCCTGCCTTGATCTCTCCGCCTCCTCGCGAGCCAGCCTGATGAGGCCATGCCTGAGGAAGCCTCCTGTCGTCCGCCCCGCGAGGCTTGGCCCCTCGCGAGGGTCCTGAGCTCGTTTTAATGAAGATGGGCCATTGTGGTCCGCCCCTTGAGCCACGCCGCAGGCTGCAGGCAAGCAAGTCTGGGGACCCCCGTTCCCAGAACGCAGACAGTGGCCAAGCATCGCGCGCTCCTGGAGGAAATGGAGATCGACCTCGCCGAGCCGTCCGAACCTCCTGAGCCTCCCGAGGCTCAGAGCCCCGAGGGCTCGTGAGGATTGGCTTCTTCACCTTGCATCATCAGCTACTCCGACACTGGCTCTACAACGGTATCAGGTGACTTCTTTCAAGTTTCGCTTTAGCTGGGAGCGCCCTCAGGGCTGCATCATTCCCACGTCACGTGGGTCTGTCCCTACGACATGTATCCGTTTTACTTTCGTCTTCAGCTTACCTTGTTGGGGGCGCCCCTCGGGCTGCGTCATCCCCAAGTTACTTGGGCCTGACCCAGTGGTGTTTGCCTTTCTCTGCATCTATCTAAGTTGATTTGCTTCTTCATGCTGAACCTGCTTATGATTATCGTCTGCTGCCTACCATGGGCCTCTCCTCTCTCATGCCAAGCACTTGCACGTTAAAAGGGGGGCGCCTGAGCATCCCGTCTCAGGAGCTCTTACTAGCTCTCCAGCCCTCACCCGCTGGCCTTGTCCACGGCATCGCGACCTGGCATACCAGCGGTGGCTGAGCTCGCTCGAGGGCCAGGACCTGAGGAGGTAGAGCATTTGCATTCTAACCACCTTGCAGGAACGTACCATCGACAAAGGCCCAGAGCCAGGCGCAACCCGCCTCGAGGTAAGGCCCCGTGAGTCCCGCGCTGGCTCACGGGTGCCTAGATACACCTCTCCTAGCCCTACCGTGCCGTCCACGTGTTAGGGCGGGGCTGTACACGCCCTGGGGGCTCCTCCCGAAGGAGATCCCCCCTCCCACGCACCAGTGGAAGCACCATGCTCCGTGCTGGCTGACGACACTGCCGTGGAGCGGCTATGCCCGTACACATATGAAAGCGCTATGCCCCGCGCTGGTGATAAAAAACTAAGGGGCAGCCCACGGCTGTGTCAACCTCAGGGAGCCCAGAGCTTAGTGTCTGGCCTCATCGCAATGCCTCCCCTTGGGAGCGCCGCGTGAGGTGGCTGGGCACGGGGGCTGCGCCCGGGCCACACACGAGCGCACGCCACCCAGCCAGGTCCCTCGGACCTGGTCGTCGCGCGCCCCTCCCCGAGCGGAGCCAAGGTATGAAGACCCGTTTGCGCGTCAAGGGGGACTCCTGAGCATCGCGACTCAGGAGCCTAACTGGCCACGTAGCCCCTCACTCCTTAGTTCCGAAAGGCTAACGGCGGTTGAGGTATGCGCGGCGCCGGGCCCTGCCAACGTAGAACGACAGATCCTCTCTTCCACCCCCTCCCTATTCGTTGTTTGCGCGTCAAGGGGGACTCCTGAGCATCGCGACTCAGGAGCCTAACTTTTCACGTAGCCCCTCACTCCTTAGTCCTGTCCTGGTGATCCGGTCGGGGCTAACAGCGGCTGAGGTATGCGCGGGGCTAGGCCCTGCTGACGTAGAACACAAGCAAATAGGAAGGAAATCGCAAAATCTAGCAAATCCAGAAGCAAATATTACATACCATAGATTGTTCTCACAATACCAGACACAAATTTAAATGCCTCCATGAGGCATGGTGCATGTTGCAGGAATAAAAGCAGGGAAAAGGCCGCGAGAAGATCACCCCTGGGCCGCGCCACCGCTCGTGGTGGAGCTGCGCTTGTCTGCCCCACCCCTGGAGCTGCGGAGCCGGCAGCGCCTTGCTTGGGCGCGGTGTTGAAGGCGCCGAACTTCGACAGCAAGGCCTCCGCTCGACCCTTGATGGCTTCGGCAGCAGTGGCGGAGCGCTTGGCGTCCACGGGCTCCAGCAGGTCGTCAAGGTTGGCGTCGGGGTTGCGGAGGTAGACGTGGCTGAGGATCCGCATCAGCGCTGCGGAGGAAAGGACGCCAGCCTCGACTTCAGCCATGGGGCCGACGCCGATCACGACTTCTTCAAGCGCCTCGACGAGGAAGGGAACCAGCTTAGCGGGGCCTTCCTTGGCTCCGGCCAGCGGTTTCTCCAGGCCCCCATCATAGAGCGTTTTCAGCGCTATGCGGGCCCTCTCCTCATAGCGGGCGAAAGCCGCGCGGTCTTCGGCCAAGACCTTCGCCTCAGCATCCAGTTCGACCCTCTCCGCCTTCAGCGCCTGCTCCAGCATCTTCAGCCGGTTGCGGTCGGCTGAGAGTTCAGCGTCACGATGCTCCTTGACAGCAGCCTCCCGAGCCTTCATCTCCTCCTCCTCCACCTGGCGGTCATGAACCTCCTTGGCGAGCTCATCAAGTAGCCCTTCCAGCTCGCCCTCCAGCTTCTCGTAGCAGTCCTTGACGGTTGAAGCATCCTCCAATGCCGCATCGCGAGCGGCCATAGCCTGGGAGGTGGCTTGCTTCACCTCCTCAGAAGCCGTCACAGCCTAGCTCAGCGCCGCTCGGATGGAGGCGTCAGAGCGAACCCAGCTGGACACCAACTCCAGGCGCCCGGCCACCAGGCGGGGGTCCGCACTTCGGAGATCCTCCCGCAGCCGACTCAGCTCGTCGGCGGCACGGTCCAAGGCAATGGAATAAGCAGAGGAGACGGGAGCCGGCGGAGTAGGAGGAGAATACGGCAGCGTGATCACAGCTTGGGAGAAAGGAACCTCCTGAGCCTTGGCCACTTCAGTGACAGCATCAAGCACAGGAGCCTCCAGAGTCAGCGGGGCCATGGGGGCTGACTCCTCGCTGGAGCGTCCCTGCTAGCCTCACAAGGATGATCGGGCAGGGGACGTGCGGGCCCCGCTGCCTCCCTTTCCCGCGAGAGAAGACGCGGCCATGGCTGAGGAGCCCATCCTAGGCGGGGTCGATGCATCTCCCTTCAGCCTCTTCACCGCGGGTAGCAGCCTACCCAATAAAAGATGTCAGGCCTCGACAGCAAAAGACAGGAACGAGGCAGAATTCGAACACTTACTGATTGACTGCCGCGGGATCCCACGGACTCCGGCCGAGCTTGAAGCCTGAAAGGCTCCTACGGGGCTCAGTCTCGGGAGGCCCAGCCGCAGGGGAAGGCGCGCTTGAAGGGCTAGAGCTGACTTCGGCCGATGCGAGGGATGGGGTAGACCCTCGGGAGGTCAGCCCGGACCTGTCCTTCCTCAGGACCAGGGGCGCGTCCTCCCCCTCTTGCCTAGCACCGGCCTCGTTGTCATCAGGCAAGGAGCGAAGGGCGCTGGACCTGCGCTAGGGGGAAGTCTCCCCCATCCCCTCGAAGGTCGCCTCCGATTCACGCTCCTCATCCTCATCGTCATCTCCCTCCTCCTCTCCGTTGGATTCACCAGAGGATAGGTTCACCGTCGCCATTGCCTCCTGACCCTCAGGATCCTCCGCCGGCACCAGACCGACCCCGTCGAAGGTGGGCATGGTGTCCACCACCAGCTTCTAGTCATCACGAAGGAACAAAGGGACCAAAGCATCCACCAGGCCTGCCACTTCCTCTCCAACCAAGAAGCGGAGGGCCGCGGTTAGATCCTCGTCATTCAGGGCGTCCAAGCTTAGGCAGAGGACAACATCAGCATCCACGAGCCTCCATAGCGGGGCTCGAGTGCGCCTGAAGAGGGGCCACCAGGTGCAACAGGAACTCCCTCAGGAGCGAGGCCCCAGTCAGCTTCGCTGCCCTTAGACTGCCCGGCCTTAGGTCAGCGTTCATCTTCTCCAGCACCAGCTTCGCCCGCCGATCATCAAGCTTCACGCGGGACCACGCCCAACAACTTCAGGCTGCTTTGTGGGCAGCTCCAGCAGGGGGTTGTGGCACCCGGCGTCCACCATAACCCACTTGCTCCGGAAGCCCTCGGCCCTCTTCCCGGCCTTCGAGATGGCGTTAGACTTGGAGTACGTGACAAAGCTCGCGCACACCGAGATGTTGCCACCGGAGACCTAGAGGGAGAAGAAGTGGCGCAGCAAGGCCACAGAGGGCACCACCCCGATGTGCGCCTCATAGTAGTAGGCGAAGATCGACAGGATAAGTATGGAGTTGGGATGGATATGCAGAGCATGCAACTGATACTGGCAAAGGACGGGAAGGAAGAACACGGAGAAAGGAGGAACCAGACCAGCGATAACGGCACCCATGAAGATGGGGTAGAAGGTGCTCCCCTTGTCTTCCGACCGGGCGGAGCCAAGCTGGAGCGCAGTCTCCCCCATCTCGTTGATCCGCGACACTGCCATCCGGCGCGTGAGGGAGAGATTCTTCTCCGTCATGTTGAGAGAGACCAGGGCCGGCGAGTACCAGGCCGATGCAGCCCTAGCCGGAGTCTTGCGGGGAGCCATCGTTTGCCGGAGGAGAAGGAATGCGGAAAATCTGGAGATTTTGGAAGCAGGAGGGCGAAGAGCAAGAAATGGGATCTGGAGCAAGGAGGATGAGAGTAATGAATGTAAGGCTAGCCCCAGGACAGCCTTTTGTCAAGTCGAGCAGTTGCCGAGGCAGCGTGAGGAAGCGGAGACGCCCACGTCCAATCAGCCGCCACGCGACACCCAAGGCCGCAGGCTGATGGGGCCCGCGGTGTTCCGCACTTGCCCCTTCGCTTCTCCGTTAAGCCAAGTCCGAGCGCGCCTTGGGCCCGGGGGCTACTGTCGGCATTCTGGGAACGGGAGTCCCCAGACTTGCCTGCCTGCGGCCTGCGGCGTGGCTCAAGTGGTGGACCAGTACGGCCCATCTTCATCAGCACAAGACTCAGGACCCTCGCAAGGGGCCAAGCCTCGCGGGGCGGACGACACAAGGCTTCCTCAGGAACGGCCTCGCCAGGCAGGCTCGCGAGGAGGCGGCGAGATCCAGGCAGGGAACCTCGCGAGGTGCCCGTGACGCAAGCCATGACGATCGAGACCAGGCGGGTGCCAGGCGGCCGCCGGCCTGCGCAGTGTCCTTGTTTCCTCTTTGGTGCAAAGGGGGCAAGCACAGGCGTGGAGTACCGAGGCATCATGCAAAGGTTGCCATTTCGGTGCAACCAGACCAAGACCAGCAGAGCGGCAGGATGGAGGTCACTGTGGAGCCCAGGACGGTGTCATCACCAGTCCCTTTGGCAGCCGAAGACCAACTTTAGTCAGGATAACTTGTACTAGATATTCCCCTTCAGAATGGCCGTTGTTGGCGTCCATCCCGCTCAATATTTGGGAAGAGGCCCAGGGCCTCTATATATAGGGATAGCCACCACAGAATAGGGGCATCTGGTTCGGCAGCCAAGAGGCGATCGAACTCACCCAAGCAGTTCATTGCACCAGCTCAAGAACACCTCTCGTCAGGTTGTTCTTACCTTGTACTGTTCATCATCAGCCCCTGAGGCAATCCACCACACCACACACTGGAGTAGGGTATTACACCACAACGGTGGCCCGAACCAGTATAAATCTCGTGTCCCTTGTGATGTTCATCGTTTTTTGCTTAGATTCTCACGAGGCGATCAGACGTAGGTCGATAGGGGAAAGATCTTCGTGCGCACCCAAGAGTTCGAACCGTGAGGGTCTACCGGAACCCAACATCCGATAGATACGATGGTCTTTCTTTGTAGATTCCTCGCCCATCTTTATAGTTACCTCTCGAAGATGAATGAAATGATATATACAGGGTATTCTACATGTGCAATTTGGTACACGAAAACTCGGTAAAAGTTTGCGAGGTTCGAATTTTCAATAAAACTATATGCACTGCATTTTAGAACGAGGGAGCATACGGCAGTTGCTAACACTCACATGGAAGATTTGTGTGTAGGAGGAGTGGTTGTTCTGTTAAATGACATGGCAAAACTGACATTGTCGGATGCCGATCTAACGGTTCTTACGGCGTTCATAAAGAAAAGGCTTGTGGAGAACGTTTGTCAGATAATGATTTACGGACACATGCATTGCATTGATACGTGCCCCCCTCTCTCTCACGCACACGCACCCTCACGAGTCACGACTCTCCCGAGTCCTCTCGCGGACTCGCACGTCACACCCACCGTCTATCTGCAGGTAGACGTCACACACATATGTGCTCTTCACACCCTACCCTCAGAACTTCTAAAAAATAAAAGACGTCACGCACATTTTATTTTAGCTCACACGTAACACACTTATACTATTACTCTTGCGGCAAACATTCTTTGGGCATAGTATATTGTACTCTCACAAAGAGAAGCGATGCACGCATGCACTAGTTCTCTCACACCCACTCACAAGTACACCTAGGAGCACATTTTTTTGAAGCTGGTACAACAAAATCACTCCACTATATATATAAGCAGGAGCCTTAGCGCTTGGTTTACTAGGGTTCCTCTCGTTCACCCTCTCATGCTCTCCGGATCTAAGCAAGACATAGGTGGCCACACTCTCTCTCATTTCACGGCTGGTCACAAATCCGGCCGGACAATCTCGATCGGGGCAGGGGTCTAGGCGCATCGTTCACGCTGTCGTCGGCAGCGAGGGAGGAGACCAATGGCTGCCCACGCGCCCCGATCGGCGGCCATGCCGTTCTCTCCGAGAGAGCGCCGGCTCGAGAGGGCCTCCGACCCCTTCTTCCTCCCTATGGTATTGTGGCCAAGATGCGGCCTCCTGATGCCGTCTTTGCCACATGTCGACGACCCTCAGGTATATATTCCTTCGAAACGAAACACCTGCCTTGCTCTACTGCCCCAACTCCCTTCGTGTGGATCTTTTTCTACTTCCGTCTGCTAGTTCATACAGTCGATTCTAAACGTTGGTTCAAACAGGGAAGAAAGTGGGAAAGCTGTAGCATGAATCTAGGACTTGGTTCTAAGAGGAAACGGGGGTAAGTAGTAGATACTGGTTACCCAACTGGTCTCTTGGTTGAAAAGATGAAGAAAGCATGGTGGATGGCGATGGGTGGGGGAAGTGGACCTATTTCTTGGTTGAAAAAGGAATGAAAGTGACGGATGTTGGGGGACAATGCAAATGAGAATGAGTAGGCCTAGATTTCTTGTGCTCACATAGGAAAATGTTGCCGAGGAGATAAAAAATGGGACAAATGCAGACATGCTGCCTGAGTGTTTGCCGCTCTCGGTAGCCACATCTGCCTCACCACTTTATGCCCCTGCTGTCCCTACGCTCATATCGCTACCGTTAATGAAAAATCACATGAAGCATTAAGCAATGCCACGTAATGTAACTATAAGTAATGGCCTAGTGCCATTGATAAATTGAAGCAATGCCACCACCATTTTATGAAGTGCTTCTGTCTTGCTTTATTTCCCATGAATTGTTTTTTGTAGTTACACTTAAATCTCACAACGCTAACATTGCTTCATCCCAGTGGAACTACACAAATTTGATTGCACACTTACTGACCATGTGCTACTCTCATGACAGTAATACTAATGCTATTGTTCTGCATGTTAATCTAGTGGCATTGTTGATGTGATGTGATGCTACTTACTTAAGGACTCTTCATATTGTCAATCTAGTGCCAATTATAACACAATAGATGATGCTATTAATCATACGCCACTACAAATATCTATCACTATTTAAATAACCGTATTTCATATTTGCGCAAACAGGGATGTCTGTCTCCATATCATTTCGGGATGTCTGTCTCCGTATCGTTTCTATCCGCGCAATCAAAAGCACACACCTCAGTTTTAGTACAACTGCGCAAAATGAGTTGGCTATCCCTCGTTGCCGTCGTCTAACCTCCCATCTTCAAGGTATTCCTACATTGGTAGTAACTAAGGTAGAATGACCAACGCAATCTAATAGAAGTTGATTCGTACGTTTTACTTCCTGATTGCAGTGCAGGGTCGAGCAAAAACAACTGCATCCTAGTCCGGAATGCACTTTCTACCAGTTCATCCATGGACCGAGGACTAGCTGGCACGACTGCACGGCGGTTTTTTGGACAGGTGCACGGACAAGAGGCATTGTGGTATGCTTATTTCTGCAAATAGCGGTGCTTAAATTTAGTGGAATGCACAAGAATTTCACCTGGTCAGTACACTGCATGGTTCAGTTCAGCATTCCAGCTGAGACCACAATTATAATTGGTTATTCTGGAATGAGCAAGAAAAAACCAGAGTGAACTCCAAGAAATATAAGCCTACCGGGAGGCCCTTTGCTCAGAGAAGCCTTGCTTGTTTTTTCCTGATTTGTAAACCTTCACACAACTTTGTCTTTTGCTGTGAACTAGTATATGTTTGTTATGTTCTATGAATCATTGAGATGTATAAAATTGCTTAACTTATGCTTGTCAAGTTTTTTATGAAGACGAGTTTAATGTGAGTGTTCCACATGAGCGCTGGACTAGCGTGTGAACGTTTGGAATTTATTACATTGTGGCCTCAGTTAACTGCATGAACCACTGTAACAAGATACATAGTTGCTTATATGTCAGACAGCAGATTGTTGATTGTTAGCTGGTCGATAGCCTAGTGTTGAAGCGAGCCGAGCCAATGTGTCGTGTTTTGCACAACTGCTTACAAGTGGGGTAGCACCAACAGTGTTTACAAGTACTTATGTATACGTCGGCACACAGTTCTTGAACGAGTGCTCTATTTCATCAAAACACACACTGCTCGTATGATAAACTGTGACAACTTATGTCTTACCATGCCATATTCATGAAAAAACTAGTGAGGACACATCTGTTTCGGCAACAATTATGATGGTACTCACATGATTCATGGGCACACAAAAGTAGCAGCAGTTCCCATAGACGAATTCAAACAGAGTACTAGCCCCAGAGGGGTCGATAACAGGCAAGGTTCGGATAATTAGACACAATCCAAACTACTATTAAACACTAGCTGGGGCAACTATTTCATGCCTCAATCTAATTTGGGCTGGACACAAGACGAACCTTTCCATGAACATCATCGAGGACGTCCTGCAGTAGCTCAATCCTGTGAACCTTCATGAAGACAACCTTGTGGCCTTGCCACTGATAAACTTGTTTGTGGAGGCATGCCACGTCATCTTCTTGCGTAAGCTTGACAAGAACAGTATGCGTCACAAATAAACGAGTAGCTTTGAACTTCTTGTGCTTCAGTACACCCTGGACAACACGCCTGACAACAGTGAGGCTGGAATACAACTCTTCATTGGTATAACTGCAAATGGCTTCCAGGATCCAACAGCCTAAGAACTCTGTTTTCCCAGTGCGTATATTCAGGTCATCCGCCTCATAGCGAGTGACATGTACAACCACACAATCCTTGTCTGCATTAGGGCTCTAATTGAAACAGAAACAAATTCTGAATAACTTTTCAGTATAAGAAACACAAGTTATTTAAACCACTATGTATAGCATGGCATCGAAGCTAATAAAATTTTGCATTGTTAATCACCACATACTTAGATGTAAAACCACAATTGAGATCGACAAAGAAGAAAATCACCTTGGGCAGCTCAGCAGGGGGGACACATCCTTGAAGGGGGAAAACTGCTCCTGCAGTGCCACGGGGGCTGTAACCTCAAACGTGGCATTAACCATCTCAGTAGTGGCCGTGAGCGTATCTGGCGTCGGCTCGGTGGCTGCCTCCATCTTCTTGGAGCTCTCTGTCTCGTGGGGATCAGCCTCTCGCGTCTGCTCCAATATCGGCAGATCTTTGCCTGGTTCTCCTTGGTCCATCATGAAACTGACGAATACTAGGAGACCGCTGAAAGGAAAACACAATCGCAATGACAATGAAACAAAAAAGAGAGTGAGGATCGGTTACTGCTTTGCAAAAGTTCTTTTTTTTCTCTGAACGAAAATATACCAACATCACAGATCCGCTTACCTTCCCTTTGTTGGGAGAGAAGAACAATGGCAGATGCGAGTGTTGCCTTTCTTGAAGACGGTGAGGGAGAAGGGGATTCAGCGAAGAGTGAAATGATGGTTGCTTCATCCGTCAAACTTAGACTGCGGGGAGGTGGGGTTTTGTGATACGACGGCTTGTTAGTGTGCGCTACGACCGGGGTGACTCTCCGCCTGCATACTGCCTACTAATTTGATGGATGGCATTTGGGCCAGCGTGCTGCATGGCCTGCATGTCGGTGAACAAAAGTATAACGGCATTCAGTAGAGGGAGACGTTTCAGTGACCCGGGAGGAGCCAGAAGCGGTAGAGTGTCTCCATTGTACTAGTAGTAATTGTTTTCCTGGGTAGCTGTAGAGTGTCTCCACTGTACTAGTAGTAATTGTTTCTCTGGGCCCAAGACAAAACAGCCCATCCACACTAGTAAATAGTAAAATCAATTCAAAAGGCCATATATTTACTGAATGAGAGGCGCTACCCACACCCAACACACCCCCCCCAAAAAAAACCTGGGTGCTCTTCTTCCTCCTCGCTCCCACCCACCTCACGTCAGCTCGCTCCACTCGTACCCCCAAATTCCTCACCTCGCTCCTACAGAAAACCCCAGCTCCCCTTCTTCCTCACTCCTACAAAAACCCCCAGCTCCCGTTCTACTTCACTCGCACTACAACTAGGCTCATCCTTCGTTACTCTGCTCAAATCCGTGAGTCGGCTGACCCCAGCACCAAGAAGATGAGGCTCCCACCAGCAGCGACGCCTGTTGTAGATCCTGCACCCGGCAGCACGGGGAGTAGCGGCGACCCCACCCCCACCGGATCCCAGGAACCCGTAGAATCTCTGGTGGACCGCATCAGCAATCTCCCGGACGCCGTCCTTGGGGAGATCATCTTGCTTCTCCCCACCAAGGATTGCTGCCGCACCCAAGTCCTCTCAATTCAGTGGCGCCCTCTATGCCGCGCCGTGCCCCTTAATCTCGACTGTCGTCAGCTATCTCTCTTCAATGATTTTGAAATCCCCAGAGCCATCATCTCCTCCCACTAGGGCTCCGTTCAAAGCCTCTGCATCCCGTCATGCTACCTGAGCAAGCATACCATGCCCTGCATGGTGAACGCCTAGCTGAAATCCCCTGAATTCACAGAACTATAGCTGCTTGAGTTCTACTATTCCCCTGGAAATCACATACCACATACCGAACGCCATGAACTTGTGCCCTCAGCACCGATGTTCATCTCGCGGTTTTCCTCCTCTCTCCACACCGCCACCTTTGCACTGTGCTACCTACCAGACAATCTGGTACTAAACCTTCGACTCCCATTTCTCAAGAAACTTTCACTTGTGCGGGTTCATATATCGGAGGCCTCATTGCACAGCATCATCCACTCCAGTTGCCCTGCCCTGGAGTGCTTGGTGCTTGTTTTCACAGTTAGAATCGGTTGTCTCCAAATAAAGTCGCCTAACCTTGTAAGAATTGGAATTTCTTTTGACGGAAGGCAGCTCATCATCCAAGATGCCCCTTCACTTCAAGGGTTGATCCTTGATTCTAGCTATTCACCATTGCAAATAACCGTTCTCTCTGCGCCTAAACTGGAGACCTTGGGTGTAATACATGATCTCTATGCTCATTTCAATATGGTGTTTGGCTCCACAGTTCTTCAGGTACTTTATATTATCATCTACACTTGTAACCATACGTTGCATTTCAAATTTCTGCGCATAAGTTATATATCATCTTGGACTACACATTTTGTACTAATATTATGTTCTATGCTCAATGAAGAGTTTCTCCATGGATGGCCTATCAATGGTGCTGGATTCTGTCAAGATCTTATATATCCAAATGAATAGTTTTGATCTGAACAAGATTATTGGCTTGTTGCAATGCTTTCCATGTCTGGTGAAGTTGTATATAAAGGTGATAATTTCACGCACATTGGAAGCCCGCATATAGTGTACTAGAATTAACCGTTCGGCTGTTGCTGTTTCGACACTCTTCTTTTGGACATTAACTGTTTTCAATCTTCATGTCTATTTAGGCAACATGACGGGTTAAGAAAGTTATAACCAATCGGTGGATTCGTAAGCATCGGGATTTTCTCACTTCTCATGAGATTCGATTGAAGACAATAACGCTAGAACGATATGTAGCCAACCGTGCAAACACTATATTTGTCACATTCTTCCTGCTGAATCCGAGGTTACTATAGTCCATCAAACATAAGTTTATCAGCAGCATGGTTTTGACGGATGGGTATGTCGAAGAGCAAAAAAAGGAGTTTCAGGTGGGCAAAAGAGCTTCTGAACGTGCCGGGCTTCTATTTACAACATATTGTGGTCATAATCCAGTAAGTTTTACTACCCAGGATGTTCATTCTATCAACCTGACTAATCCATTTGACTGTGACTGCCGAAAACAATGCTAGAGTTAGATGTTGTTGCCCTTTTCAACCTTTTTTTGTAAACCTGATGAACAATTAACCCTCGTGCTTTTGTACACTTTGTAAGCTGGAGTTAGATGTTCCTGCCCTTTTCAACTCGGATGTGACTGTCATATTTTCTTTGAAACATGGCAAATGGATTGCCATTCGTTTAATTTAGAGTGAAATGTTGTAACAAATACCAACCAAGGGAAATAACATCACTCTCGCCGGCTACTTGAGCCCACTTTGCATTACAGAAGTCAAGTGATTAGCCCCCACCAGCACCCACAAACTTATTTCGAACTAGCACTGTAGCACATCAAATGGGCTGTAAATTTTCATCGGAAAGGCTGCATGACTGTGACAGATTTGGATTCTGACATTTGGGACCCATGAGGAAATAGCCTATCCAAGGTGGTGTCGACTTAATAGCGAGTCAACAAACGATTCTGCCTACCAGCCGTTGGATTGGCATCCAACATCTGTCGTGTATCTTCTATCTCTTGTATTCTTCTTCCTCCAGCCGCCCAAACCAAACCACCCCATCGGCTCCGCCTGCTCACGCCTCCCATGGCTGGCTGCACCTCCACCTCCCTACCGTTTGTACCCTCCAACGTTGGCCAGTCCCTCCCTCTATTCCCCCACACGTCCTGTTATTCTCCGGTGACGTCGGCCCAAACACGCACCTGCACCTGAACCAGTCAACCCTCGTACTCCCCTCTGCCTGCGACTGGACCGACGCATCTTCCACGGCTCCTATTCATTCCATCTGAGGCCTCGCCATCGTCCTCTGCCTTGCGGCGTTGGTTTGCTCGTCGTGCATGGTGCACCGCCCTACTGCGTTATCAACGTCGCCAACAACCGAGAGGAACAAGGACATGACTATACGTCGAGAGGATGACAGTAGGGACCCACCAGCGTCATGGCAGTACGCAAGCAAGTGCCTCTATATTACAAGCCCAAAAATATGGTTCCTCCTAATGGTTGCATCTGGGGCTCACGCCATTGTCAAGGTAGTCAATAAACGAGAGAATTACACTACGAGCGGCTGACACCAGGGACCCAGCAGGTCACGCAGTTTTTTTTTTTTTGAGGAATGAGCAGTTGTTATTTATACTAGTTTTAGCGACGGATCAGGGTAACAATGGGGTTGTGCGGGGGCTGTGGCCCATCTAACCAGGGTTTTATTTATGTTTACCACATCATGAGCCCAGTTGTGTTTTTGCCTTGCTGAAAATGGCTAGCGCAGTTCTATTTTTTTTAAAGAAATACCCAAACAAGGCCTACTTGCTTTAGCGGCCCTGCTGGGCTGCAACTCTTTCAAGACGAGGAGAGTTTCATTCAGTTTGCCTAGAAATGGGTTTTACAATTTTAAAACACATCAAACCGGGAATTAGTTTTATTTTTTTTTCATTACAAGATTTTAAATTCCATTGATTTTTATGCGTGGACAATTATTTAGACTTTATATTTATATAAATTATTTTTCAAAATAGTTTGAATGTGAATCGATATTTCTGGATTAAAAATAGTTGACCACACCGATATATGCAAAATTTCGTATACGTTTTGACTGTGGCCACAATATGGGGTGTAATGCTAACAAAAAGAAGACGGGCTCCAAAAAAAATTCTTAAGAATTAGCAAATGGGATTACATTATAAGAAATAATGGCAGATGGGTTGTATGCTGTTTTCCACAGATTTGAGGCTGACTTGTGCGCCTACTACTGGTTGACGCGTATGCTTTCATAAAAAAAAGGTTGACGCACACGCAACGCCCTGTCAACTTAGTCAACACACAAGAGCAGTGACTGTTGGATATCCATCCAACGGCGGTCGTGCTTCTTTAATCTCTGCTCTTCATGGTCCAGCCGCTCAAACAAGCGCCGGCGGGACTGCCTGCTCCCTCCTCCCGCGGCCGGCTATGCTGCCGCGCAGGCCTCACAGCCCCATCGTACTCCCATCATTGGCCTAGCCATCCCTCTACTCACCCACACCTGCTGTTATTCTCCGGGGACGGCAAACGAACCAGTAAACCCTCGTACTCCTCCGCGTGGGAAACAACTGCCGAGTATTCCCTGGCTCCGTGTCGTTCCCTTCCTAGGCCTCGTCGTCGTCCACCGCCCTGGTGCTCTCGGCGCAGCCTAGTCAATGTGGTACTGTACGTGGAGAGGCTGACAACTGGGTCCACGGCCGCACGCAAGGAAATGCCTCCTTATTACGCGCAAAATAATGATTCCTCCACCTGACAGCTAGGACCCACAGGAACGGCCTCTGTATTTCGCGAAAAAAACGTTCCCCCCGCTGACAGGTCAGACCCACCAACTATATCTTCGCATGCAAGGAAGTGCCTACTTATTACGCCCAAAAAAATGAATACCCCCCTGCTAGCTGGGACCCACCATATTGTTGGGTTGACTTGTGGGCCTACTAAGTTGACGGGGATGGAGGACTTTGTCAACTTAGTCAATACTCTAGTGACTGTATGATGTCCATCCAACGGCCATAGTGCTTCTTCAACCTCTGGTCTTCTTGCTCCAGCCACCCAAAGCAGCACCGGTCGTGTCGCCTGCTCCCGCCTCCCGTGGCTGGCTGTGCTACCGCGGAGGCCTCACCGCCCCCATACTACTCCCACCACTGGCCAGGCCATCCTCCACTCACCCACACCCCCTGTTATTCTGCGGCGATGGAAACATCATAGCAGCCGAACCAATGAACCCTCGTACTCCTCTCCGCATGGGCATCCACTGCCGTGTCATCCCCGGCTCCGCGTCGACCCCTTCCTAGGCCTCGCCGTCGTCCACCGCCATGGTGCTCTCGGCGCGGCGTGGTCAATGTGGTCAATGACCGACTTCCATCAAAAGAGTACTGTACGTGGAGAGGCTGACAGCTGGGTCCACGGCAGCCGCAAGGAAGTGCCTCCTCATTACGCGGAAAATAATTATTCCTCCACCTGACAACAGGGACCCCCCGGATGGGCCACCATTATTTCGTGAAAAAAAAGTTTGCCCCTGACTGTGGGGACCCACCGGATGGGCCACCGTATCTCGCGAAAAAAACGCCCCCCCCCCCCGCTGTCAGCTCGGACCCACTGGAAGTGCCTCCTTATTACGCACAAAAAAATGAATACTCCCCATGCTAGTTGGGAACCACCTTGGTGGGAGGCTGACTTGTGGGCCTACTAGTTGACGGGGACGGAGGGTTTTCTCAACTTAGTCAATATGAACGATTCTACCTCCAGTGACCGTATGATGTCCATCCAACGGCCGTAGTGCTTCTTCAACCTCTGGTCTTCTTGCTGCAGCCGCCCAAACCAGCGCCGGTCGTGCCGCGTGCTCCTGCCTCCCATGGCCGGCTGTGATGTCGCGGAGGCCTCACCGCTCCCTACTACTCCCACCGCTGGCCAGGCCATCCCTCTACTCACCCACACCCCCTGTTATTCTGTGGCGACGGCAGCCTCACACTGCACCCGAACCAGTGAACCCTCGTACTCTTCTCCGCGTGGGCTTCCGCTGCCGCGTCTTCCCTGACTCCGTGTCATCAACTTCCTAGGCCTCGCCGTCGTCCATCACCCTGGTGCTCTTGGTGCAGTGTGGTCAACGTGGTCAAGGAACGACTTCCATCGGAAAAGTATTGTACGTGGAGAGACTGACAGCTGGGTCCACGGCGGCTGCAAGGAAGTGCCTCCTTATTACGCGCAAAATAATTATTCCTCCACCTGACAGCAGGGACCCACCGAACGAGCCACCGTATTTTGCAAAAAAAAAACGTTTCCCCCCTGACTGCTAGGACCCACCAGCTACATCTTCACACGCAAGGAAGTGCATCCGGGCAAAACGAAAAATTATTCGCCCCCATGACTACTGGGACCCACCAGCTACATCTTCACACGCAAGGAAGTGCCTGACAGTCGGGACCCACCTGGTCGAAGCATACGTAGCGTTGTCATTCTGGTCGTGAACGTGTATGTACATACTGGTCGATGTAGAGGCGCGCACATGCCGTAGTAGAGGCGTGCACGTAGCATGTACACGTACATACAATGGCCAGTGTGCAAGAAAGAAAATACGGCCACGTATGTGTACATACGGGCGGGGTCTCGAACGCCTACTCGTGCATACGTATGGCCAGGGCTCGTGTACATTGCTGGGTTGGAATGGAGAAACAACGTCGTTGTCATGTTCATGGGGAGCCAACCGGCTAGGTCGGAACGAAATGCATCGTCGTGTTCATCGGGAGGGCGTGGGCGGAACAGGCGATGGAAACGAGGCCTAGCGTACCACAGAATGGAGGAAACGGCCTTGTGTTCGACCGGCCACATTCGAAACGGGATCCTGTTCATCAGGAGGGGTCTGGCGTACTGTAAATTGGAGGAAACGGACCTCCTACGGTCGAAACGGGGGTCCTGTTGATCGGGATGGGTGTGGCATACCACGAAACGGACGAAACGGACTTGTGTTGGAGCGCTACAGTCGAAACGGGGGTCCTGTTCATCGGGAGGGGTGTGGCGTACCGCAAAACGGTTCTCCACGGATACTGTTCATCTCCACCGTCGACCTCCTCCACCCTCCACAGGCTACCGTCGACCTCCTCCAGCCTCCACAGGCTCCTATTCATCCGGCCTCCATCGCGTGCTACTCCACCGGCTACTGTTCAACCACCCCTCCATCGTCTACTGTTCATCCAGCCCTCCACGGGGTCCTGTTCATCCAGCCCCAACCGACTCGATTGATCGGGGTCCTGTTCATCCAGAGGCAACGCCACGGGGTCCTGTTCATCCACTCCCACCACTCATTGTTCATCCAAACCCCCACCCCCCGCAACGCTCACTGTTCATGCAGAGAGGCAGCATCGATCGGCTTTAGTTAGCAGCAGTAGCGAAGGAATCGCTTGATTGGGTTCAGTTAACAACTATCGATCGATCGCTCGGGTTCAGTAACGCGTAGCCTGTAGTGCAATCACTCGGGTTCAGTTAGAGCCCAACGCCTCGCTCGAGTTCAGTTAGAGCCAATGCCTTGCACACACGCGCGTACGTGTATGAGAGAAACGCGTATCGCTCGGCCCCCGACCACCCACCGTAACCGGCAAATCCCCGAAATTTTCCTCGCCCTCGCTTCTACCACGATTTTTTCCGTCATGAACGGCCCAAAGAATGTCATGTAGCTGCGTCTCCGGCCCGCCCAGGACGAAAAGCCCATTTTCTGTCATGATTTTTTTGTCATAGAAGTAGGAGCCCACCACATCTATGATGATACCGGGTTTTGTCACAATTATCGTCATAGAAGTGTCATAAGTATGACATAATTTTTTTTCGTTCGGCCCAAAATGTCGCGGATGTGTGTTTTTTTGTAGTGACTGCTTGTCCATCCAAACTATATAAACCCCAAAGTTATTCGAGTTGAGTCCACCATACCTTCCTAGATGCGGTATTTATCTGTCGTTCCAAGTAAATTCGTATGTGCCAAACTCCAAACCTTCAAATGAAATTCTGTTTTGTATGCTCGAGCAGCTCATGTATCAACTAGGGATGTCTGTATCTTCCATGCTAGGTGGGTTATTCTCAAGGGGAGTGGACTCCGCTCCTCATTCACGAGAAAATTGCTGGTAGCCGGGATGCCCAGTCCCATGATCAAAAAGATCAAAGCAAATCGAAAAAATTAAACAAAACTCCCCCAGGGCTGTTGCTAGTTGGAGGCACTCGTTGTTTCGAGCAAGCCATGGATTGATGCTTGTTGGTGGTGGGGGAGTATAAACTTTACCATTCTGTTTGGGAACGCCTATAATGTATGTAGCATAGAAGATATCAAGATATCATAGTTGTTGCGTTGACAGTGAAAGTATACCGCTCAAAATGTTATTAATCCCTATTTCAAAATCAAGCTCTGGAACCTCTATAAATCCCTGCTTCCCTCTGTGAAGGGCCTATCTATTTACTTTTATGTTGAGTCATCGCCCTCTTATTAAAAAGCACCTGCTGGAGAGCACCTCTATCATCTGCATGCATTACTATTAGTTTATATTGGGTATGACTTGAATGGATCTCTTTTACCATGAATTACAATGTTTAGTGAGTCCTTGATCTTTAAAGGTGCTCTGCATTTATGTTTTGCGGTCTCGGAAAGGGCTAGCAAGATACCATCTTATTATATCATATTATGATTGTTTTGAGAAAGTGTTGTCATCCGAGTTTTATTATTATTGCTCGCTAGTTGATTATGCCATTGATACGAGTAAACATGAGACCTAAGTGTTATTTTCAATATGGTTAGTTCATAATCTTTGCTGAAAACTTGAATGCTGGCTTTACATATTTACAACAACAGGAGCAAACAGAGTTTGTAAAAGTTTTTCTTTATCACTTTTAGTTTATCAACTGAATTGCTTGAGGACAAGCAAAGGTTTAAGCTTGGGGGAGTTGATACGTCTCCAACGAATCTACTTTTCCAAACACTTTTGCCCTTGTTTTGCACTCTAACTTGCATGATTTGAATGAATCCAACCCGGACTGACGCTGTTTTCAACAGAACTGCCATGGTGTTATTTTTGTGCAGAAAACACAAGTTCTCGGAATGACCTGAAAATCCACGAAGATAACTTTTGGAAAATATAAAAAATACTGGCGAAAGAATCAAGGCCAGGGGGCCCACACCCTGTCCACGAGGGCGGGGGAGCGCCCCCTCACCCTGGGCACGCCCCAAGCCTCGTGGGCCCCCTGGAGCTCCACCGACCTCAACTCCAACTCTATATATTTGGATTAGCAGAGAAAAAATCAGAGAGAAAGTTTCATCGCGTTTTACGATACGGAGCCACTGCCAAGCCCTAATCTCTCTCGAGACGGCTGATCTGGAGTCCGTTCAAGGCTCCGGAGAGGGGGATTCGTCGTCGTCGTAATCATCAACCATCCTCCATCACCAATTTCATGATGCTCACCACTGTGCGTGAGTAATTCCATCGTAGGCTTGCTAGACGGTGATGGGTTGGATGAGATTTACAAGGTAATCAAGTTAATTTTGTTAGGGTTTGATCCGTAGTATCCACTATGTTCTGAGATTGATGTTGTTATGACTTTGCTATGCTTAATGCTTGTCACTAGGGCCCAAGTGCCATGATTTCAGATCTGAACCTATTATGTTTTCATGAATATATGTGAGTTCTTGATCCTATCTTGCAAGTCTATAGTCACCTATTATGTGTTATGATCTGACAACCCCGAAGTGACAATAATCGGGATACTTCTCGGTGATGATCGTAGTTTGAGGAGTTCATGTATTCACTAAGTGCTAATGCTTTGGTATGATTCTCTATTAAAAGGAGGCCTTAATATCCCTTAGTTTCCAATAGGACCCCGCTACCACGGGAGGGTAGGACAAAAGATGTCATGCAAGTTATTTTCCATAAGCACGTATGACTATATTCGGAATACATGCCTACATTACATTGATGAACTGGAGCTAGTTCTGTGTCACCCTATGTTAACTATTACATGAGGAATCGCATCCGACATAATTATCCATCACTGACCCAATGCCTACGAGCTTTTGACATATTGTGCTTTGCTTATTTACTTTTCCATTGCTACTGTTACAATCATTACAAAACTGCTATGGTTACTTTTGCCACTGTTACCATTACTATCATACTACTTTGCTACTAAATACTTTGCTGCAGATACTAAGTTATCCAAGTGTGGTTGAATTGACAACTCAACTCCTAATACTTGAGAATATTCTTTGGCTCCCCTTGTGTCGAATCAATACATTTGGGTTGAACACTCTACCCTCGAAAATTGTTGCGATCCCCTGTACTTGTGGGTTATCACAGCTTTGGGAGCAGATCTGGGCTTAGCAGCAACCCCTAACTTAATAGCATCTCCCATGAGCTTCTGTGCCTTAGGTGCTGGAGCAACATCCTCTTCCTCTTCATCATCAGATCTCATCATTGAATATTTTCCAAGTACTTTGGTTGTTGTTGTTCTTGCCCTCTTCTTCTTCTTCTTCTTGTCCTCACCAGCTGCCTCTTCTTCAGATTCAATGGTGAATGTGACACCTGGATAATTAACCTCTGTTAATAAATGCCACGTCACCACGGTTACTGTTCCTAATCTCATGTTAGTTTGAAACCGATTCAAATTCAAATTCAAAATCAAGCCAAACGGCAAAAGTTTTCAAGCACTAAAACTAAAATGTTTAGGTTGTGCAAAATAATGCATAGGTATTTATGGTGGATAAATCACACTTTTATAAAATGATAGACTACTCTAAAATGACTTAAACAGTAGCAAAAACAATTATTTAAATGCTTTGAAAACATTAAAACAAATGAAAACTACGTTATTTAAAGTTCCCAATTTAATGTGGTTGTGGTATAATTAGAACTACCAATTTAGGATCTATTACACTAACTACTAAAACTAAAAAAACTTAAGAGATAAGTGAAAATAGAAAAGAAATAAATAAAAAGAAAATTAATAGAAAAGTAAAAGAGAAGAAACACTCCCCCCCCCAACTGGGCCTCGACCCAACAGGCCATAGGGCCACTAGGCTGGCCCAAACAGCCCACCCCCACTCCTCTCCTTATCCCCTGGACCCCGGAGCCCTAACCCACCGGCCACCACTCCCTCGTCCCCCTCGCTCTAGATCTGGATCGGGAGGAGCCCGATCCCTTTGCCCACGCTCGACGCTCGACACTGTTGCCGGAGTCCACCCCGCCGGACCGCAACCTCGCCGGCCTGCCTCCTCCTGCCCGCCGGACTGCTTCCTCTCCGTCACCGTCATCTCCGTCCTCCTCCTCGCCCCCTGTTTCCCCGTTCCATGCAACCCGCGGTGAGGACCGCGACCTTCTCTCTCCCATTCCAGCGCATGACATGGCTACGCCCACCGCGAGCCCTTGGTCGCCCAACCGTCCCGACCGCACGCATCGCTCGCGTCCGCCGTGGTCCTCGCTCTCCTCACTGCCCGTGCTCGTGGTGCACCACCGCCTCCCCTGCTCCGGCCATTTCGGCCATGGCCTCGCTCACCGGCGCCCGCACGCGCGCCGGCTGCCCTAGCCGGGCCCATGTTCCCTATCTGTGCCCACGACCCACCTCGCTCGGACACGCCGCTCGGCTTCCTCCGCGTCCGCTCCGCCATCCTCCCCTGTTGATGCTCGCTGCAGCCATCCATCGCCGTCGCGGCAACCGCCCCACTCTGCTCATGGTGCCCCGCATCCCTGCGCTCGCCCGCGTGTACAGTGGCGCGCCCGCGGCCATGCCCCCTTCTCCTGCTGCTTCTCCGCTGCCGCTGCTACGCTGCCCTCTCTGTCGCGGTGCTGGCGCCTCCCCGCTTCCCGCTCCGGCCGGCGCCCCATGGCCCCCGCCAGCGCCACCCCTCGCCTCCACCCGCCGGGGCCTCGGCTGGCCGTGCCGGCTTGCCCCGCCATCGGTGCCCCGGCGGCCTCGTCCCGCCCTGCGGGCGAGTGCCCGCTCGGGTGCGCCCGCACCCGGCGCCCGCACCCGGTAGCCCAACCCGCTATGCCCCTAGGGCCTATGGCAAATGGGGACCAGCCCCAGAATGTTTTGAAAAAGAATTAAAAAAGATATTAACTAATTCCTTAACTAAATTAATTAATCATAATTAGATTAATCTAATCACTAATTAACCTAATTGACTATTAGTTAATTAATCAGTCAATGACATGCGGGACCCTCCCGGTAGTTTGATCAGTCAACAGCTTTGTTGACTGCTGACATCATGCTGATGCAATAATACTAATTTCGAATTAATTTAATAAAAATAATTTAGAAAATGATTTAAAACTTTAAAAATTAATAAAAATAAACCGTTGCTCAGATGGAAAAACTTTGTACATGAAAGTTTCTCAGAACGACGAGACGAATCCGGATACGCAGCTCGTTCGTCCGCCACACATCCCTAGCATAGCGCACATGCAACTTTCCTCTCCGATTCATCGGTCCGAAAACGCGAAACACCGGGGATTATTTCCTGGATGTTTTCCCCTTTGCCGGTATCACCTCCTACCGCGTTAGGGTACTCCTAGCACCGTTACTTGACATGTCATGCATCCTTATGCATCTGTTTGTGTTGTATTCATTGTTTCTTCCCCCCCTCTTCTCTCCGGTAGACTACAAGACTGATGCCGTTGCTGGTGCCCCGAGCGACTACGTTGTTGATGACCCCTACTTGCCAGAGCAATTAGGCAAGCCCCCCCTTGATCACCAGATATCACCTATTCTTCCCTCTACTGCTTGCTTTAGAGTAGTGTAGCATGTTACTGTATTGATTAATCCTACTCTGTTGCATAGCCTGTCATTGTTGCTACATTGATACCTTACCTGCAATCCTAAATGCTTAGTATAGGATGCTAGTTTACCATTATTGGCCCTACATCCTTGTCAGTCTGCCATGCTATACTATCAGGTTGTGATCACTCGGGAGGTGATCACGGGTATATACTATACATACATACTATTCAGGTGGTGACTAAAGTCGGGTCGGCTCGATGAGTACCCGCAAGTGATTTCGATGTGGGGGCTGGAAGGACAGGTGGCTCCATCCCGGTAGAGGTGGGCCTGGGTTCCCGACGGCCCCCGACTGTTACTTTGTACGGAGCAACAGGGCAGGTTGAGACCACCTAGGCAAGAGCTGGGCCTGGCCCTAGTCGACGTCCGTGGTTACTTCATAATAACACGCTTAACAAGATCTTGGTATTTGATCTGAGTCTGGCCACTGGCCTATACGCACTAACCAACTACGCGGGAACAGTTATGGCACTCGATGTCATGGTATCAGCCGAAGCCTTCTTGACGTCAGCGACTAAGCGGCGCACGCGGGGTTGGACTGGAATGCCTACTCTTGTATAACGGAGGCTAGGTCTGCTAACCGAACGCGTACGCAACGTGCAGGTGTGCAATGGGCGATGGGCCCAGACCCCTGCGTCCATAGGATTTAGAACATCGTGCTGGCCTCTCTGTTGTGCCTAGGTAGGGTGGCGACGTGTTGATCTTCCAAGGCCGGGCATGACCCAGGAAAGTGTGTCCGGCCAAAGGGGATCGAGCGTGTTGGGTTATGTGGTGCACCCCTGCAGGGAAGTTTATCTATTCGAATAGCCGTGTCCCTCGGTAAAAGGACGACCCACAGTTGTACCTTGACCTTATGACAACTAGAACTGGATACTTAATAAAACACACCCAGACAAGTTGCAGAGACAACCCGGTGATCGCTTTCTCACAGGACGACGAGGGGAGGATTGCCGGGTAGGATTATGCTATGCGATGCTACTTGGAGGACTTCGATCTACTCTCTTCTACAATCTACAAGATGGAGGCTGCCAGAAACGTAGTCTTCGATAGGACTAGCTACCCCCCTCTTATTCTGGCATTCTACAGATCAGTCCATCAATATTGCCTCTTTACACATATACACATGCATATGTAGTGTAGATCCTTGCTTGCGAGTACTTTGGATGAGTATTCACGATTGCTTTGCTCCCTATTTTCCCCCTTTTCCTCTTCTTCCCGGACATCGCAACCAGAAGTTGGAGCCCAGGAGCCAGATGCCACCGTCGAAGACGACTCCTACTACACTGGAGGTGCCTACTACTACGTGCAAACCGCTGGCGACGACCATGAGTAGTTTAGGAGGATCCCAGGCAGGAGGCCTACGCCTCTTTCGATCTGTATCCCAGTTTGTGCTAGCCATCTTATGGCAACTTGTTTAACTTATGTCTGTACTCAGATATTGTTGCTTCCGCTGACTCATTTATGTTTGAGCACTTGTATTCGAGCCTTCGAAGCCCTTGGCTTGTAATATGACGCTTGTATGACTTATTTTATATTTAGAGTTGTGTTGTGATATCCTCCCGTGAGTCTCTGATCTTGATCATACACATTTGCGTGCATGATTAGTGTATGATTGAATTGGGGGCGTCACAAGTTGGTATCAGAGCCGACTACCTGTAGGAATCCCCCTTTCCAACTCCTTGTCCGAAGTTGAGTCTAGTCATTGAAAAGTTTTTACTAACATGGTTGTGCGGCTTACGGGCCCACGTCGCCATTGGGTGGTATTAGGATCTTTTATTTCTCATCCATACTCTGGGACTCTGATCTCTCTTCTATTTGGGTTAAATGATTTTTCTAGAATCTAACCTTAGGTTCTCGAAAATACTTTCTCCCGAAGAGCCCCTCACTTCCGATGATCGCATGCTGCACTAGAAGATTCCGAAGTTACTCTACGATGTTCTCTCGAGTCCTTGTGCCATCGCATTTGCGATCTCCTTCCACCGTCAACCCCTATGAAAACTGCATACACTTGCCATTCATACAATCATTCCCCGTTGATCTTGTTAATACAAGATACCCCAAAATTCTCTCTATTGTTTCGAGTATACTTTGTGCCTACTGCCTTGCAGTTTCTTGCCACATAATACCCCTACGGATAATTCCTCGCACTTATCGAGTATCCCCTCATCCCCAGTTGTTCAGGTGTTTCACAAAAGTCTTCGAAATACTCTTCGATCCTTCGAAAATCCTTAGCAGCTTATTGCTATGCAAATACTTGTCTGCTTGCATTATGGATGCTTCACATATGTCTGGCAATATCCATTAGTCTCCTTTTCACACCATCATTTTGAACCTATTGATTCAACATGAGTGCGAGTGCACGCAATCATCGGTTGATCCTTTCAAATTATCTTTCTGGCTCAGATGTCATTTTGAACATGAGCTGGTTATCGACCCATCAAATTGTCGTTGATTGTACCCCCAAGTCTATTGAACTTACTCATTTTTAATCAGACTGTTGGCTTCTAATCCCTTGATTGGAAATCATAAATTCCTTTGCATCTGTACTTTGAATTTGTCAGTTGTTTCTATAATCTAATGCATTTGCATTGTTTCTTCCTATGATTGTGCCAAAGCTCACATCAGCTCCATTATGGACCGACAGATCCTTTGTTGGATTTTATCCAACAGCGTCCTTCATATTCAATAACCTTGTGAGCCTTCCCTTGGATACATAGTGCCTTTGGTAAATTGTATCCTATGCTTCCTCAACCATGCTATACTTCTGAGCTTGAGTTATTTACTCCTAAAGTTTTTGGTCTATGTTTCTAAGAAGCCCCTATGGGTTGAACCTACGCTTTCTCTAAACCGTGTGAACCCGAAAGTTTTCAAGAGTCATACTCTTCTGGTGCTTTGCTAGATAAAATTTCAACACTACAAGTTCTTTGAAGACAAGAAGTGAATGAAAGGTTATGCATTAAAGAAGTGGGAGTCAACCTTGAACTTTGTGTTCATGCCCATGGACCCGATGTGGAACTTATCATGGAAGCTTCTTGCAAAATATTTAATCATTTGGGTAATTCTTTCGGTGTCATTAAATTGGATCCCTTGCAGCTATGGTTCCGACCATATTGTTCTTCTTTGATCCCATTTCACGGGCAAGTTTAAGCATTTGTCTTATGCGGATCAATACCCCAGTCCAACCTTGACTTTGGTTTACCGCCGAGTATTATGCTCTAGTATCTCTAGAATATCATGGAACTGCAAAACTTCTTATGGGTTCTTCAACAACTATTATTTATCACCGATTCCAATTTTCCTAGGTTCTGGGTTGTCGTCAACCGAGAACACCAAATAGTGAATCGAGTCCGCACTCCAATTCAATAAAAGTAATTTTTGTTGCTTACAAGTTTAATAATCCTTCAAGTCACCCCAAGCCCGTTTGGCTATATCATTGTCGTGATGATTTTAATTGTGCTACATGGTCCTTATTCCTGTAGCACCACTTTTGATGATGAGCTAAGCTTACGTAAATTTTCCTCGTCATACCATTTTGCCTTGAACAGCAAGCTTGATTTCGAGTTTGTGTCATACTCGTGGTTCCAATAACCTTTTGCTTCATCATTTCTTTGACTTGATGTCATCGTTGATTCATTACATCTTCATGAAATCTCTTGACAATTGTGTCGTGATCATCATCAACATTTTGAGCTCTTACAGGATATCAATCGAATTCGTGATGAGAAATACTACCCTTTCCCCTCGATGATTGGTATTAACATCGACAACAATATTTCATTCCCTCCAACACAAAACTTATTCTTGTTTTGTGTTATACCTTGAGTTTCTGGTTATCCGACTTATGTTATGTTCTACATTGAAGTATTACTATCTTTTATGTCAAGGATGTTGAGAGGTTTGCTCCACCTCTTAAGAATTCTTGGTGTAGTAATACTTCTCACAACCACCATTCTTTCTTGATCCCTGTATTGCCTAACCGGGAATATCGGCAAGTGAACAACGTTGCTTGGACTCTGTAACTCCTTGAAGTTAATGGCCGATAGGTCATCCAAACTATTGGTTATTGAATCACCATTCTAAGATTGATCATGCTACATAAGCCCGTATTCCGGGTGCACCTTTCATCCTATGTTTAATTGTGTATTTTTTCCTCGAACATATATCATTATATCAGTTGATCTAACAAGTGTTACCTCCTTGTTCACATAATTATGGAAATCCATCTTTGGTTAATCTCAATGAATTGTCGCTGACTCCATCAAGCACATCCTCAATTTCTCCTTGGCTTAATGGTGAACCCTTGTTCGGAACTCGCTTCCATAGTTCATTTCCCGAGAATCATATAATGTCGTCTTGTCAAGTGTGTTGCATATCTTCTTTTCAGGCATCCTGAGTGTGAGGTATCCTAACACCAATCAGATATGAATCTCGGTCAGATATGATGGTTGGGACACATTTTCCAAGAGTTATAACATTGGTCTTTATATGACACGGTAAGGTGATGTCATGCCTAGCACACCTGGCTGAAGGGTCTATTGTTATAGTTCTTCCTTTTAGCAATGTTAACCATTCTTCCATGAGGAAATTGAAAGACTTATTCTATAAGTTGTTCCTGATGAATCCATTGAGTATCCAAAGTCCGACCTTTGCTTGAATACCATGTCAATGCTATCTCGAAGCATGTCTGTGGTACTCCGATCTTCGATAAGAACATTTGAAGCACAATGCTAAATTTTCTTTATCAATTATCCAAACACTGTTGTGTGGGTAATGGCATGAAATTTCTCTCCCCTTTCCTAAAGGACTTTCTACATTATATCCCGTCATGGATATCATGCTCTGCTTGCCCTTATGCAGAATATACCTCTGAAATATGTGTTTAAACACACTTTCCTTTCCATTGTTTTTTTTAATCTTTCTTGTGATCTATATGATCTAAGCAGTAATAATTCACTGCTTATGTAAACACCTTGGTGTACAACTCTGTCAGTAAGATCTTGTTACTATTGTTGATGACATTCCGGTAACCACTGATGGACGAGAACTTTGCCTATTGGTCCGCCTCTTTCAACGAGAAGGAAATGGTTCTCTTCGTCCCTCGCCCTTGGTACCGATGGTGTTGCCGAAATAACTGACAGGCTATCCTCTGACTTGCCTTGCTTACATGATCGTGCAAGATGTCAACGCCGTTTCCACCTTTAACCCACATGGTGGGCCCATACCCACAGTTCCACAGGATCGAAACCTGACTCTCCTATACACCCCCGGTTTCCAAAGCTATTCCTCACGCTTGGCTTCATATGTAATTCACGGACCACCTTTCGTGAGATCATCAATTTTGGTATCAGACACAATACTTATTCCCATTGCTTTGAACCCTTCAGGCATCAGATGATTGCCTGCCCGCTCGAAACTTCCCCATGGTACCTCCTTACTTTGATCTTGATATTGTCTTAAATTTCCATTCGAGAGTTACTTTCCGCCACCTTCCCCAATGTTATCAACTAGATAGTCAACCTTTTAGAGGTTCATTATTCCGAAGTTACCCCTTGACCTTCATACGTACGATGAAGACCCGGAAGAAAGGATGATGACTTCATCATGATGACCTGAAGCATAGAAATGAAGACATCAACGTAATGGATCGACCTCGTCGAGAAGAGAAACCAAGACCGAGAAGATCAGTTAGAATTTCACAACCACAAATTTACCCCTTACACCACCTCTTAAATCTCGGGACGAGATTTCTTGTAGTGGAGGAGAATTGTGACGCCCGGATAATTAAGCTACAGTAAACCTCTGTTAATAATGCCACATCACCACGATTACTATTCCTAATCTCACGCTAGTTCAAAACCGATTCAAATTCAAATTCAAAATCAAGTCAAACGACAAAAGTTTTCAAACATTAAAACTAAAATGTTTGGGTTGTGCCAAATAATGCATAGGTATTTATGGTGGATAAATCACGCTTTTATAAAATGATAGACTACTCTAAAATGATTTAAACAGTAGCAAAAACAATTATTTAAATGCTTTGAAAATATTAAAATAAATGAAAACTACGTTATTTAAAGTTCCCAATTTAATGTGGTTGTGGTATAATTAGAACTACCAATTTAGGATCTATTGCACTAAATAATAAAACTAAATAAACTTAAGAGATGAGTGAAAACAGAAAAGAAATAAATAAAAAGAAAATTAATAGAAAAGTAAATGA